>NC_137825.1:33650167-33880167 GCF_963921795.1 Nannobrachium achirus | reverse complement strand
CTTCAAGATCCAGGAGTGACCATGGCTCATAAACCTGTCTGCCTATGTGATGGTCAAAGTTTACTGGAAACTGGCCACTGGGTACTTTGGTGTTTTCCTCGAAGGACAGTTTGTGCTCTGCATCACCATGGCTCAACATTGTTGGTAGCTCATGCAAGCTGGACTGTGAGCTAAGGACAGATTTATGCCTTGGAATGTGCACACCGGAGCTGGACTCCTCCAGTATGTCAGCCTGTTGTGGTGATGTAATAGGGATTATCAAGCCCTCAATTATGTTCCCTGCAGGGGCAAGGCGAAGCAGATTTTGACACACTTCCTGCACCATGCTACTGGCTCGCTGCAAGCTCTGTTGCTGTTCTAGAATGTGCTTGAACAGTTCAGGGATGGTTAACCCAACCGTAATGTGTGTGGTACTCACACTGTCACTGCCTATGTCCACCTCATTGTTTGTCACTTCGACAGGATTTGTAACAACAAAGTCCTGACACTGTAAGTTAGATTGTGCATCATCGAAAGTAGCCATGGGTGTGCAAGGGGAAGCAGAAGCATAAGGCGGGGGAGGCGGACCCAGCTCGGACAGATCCTGATAAAGCACTTCACATGTCAGCTGTGCTTTAGATTTTTTCTCAGGAGAAGTCAATAACAGTCTTTGATAGAAAAGGTTGGAGACTTGATAGCGCTTCTCAATGTATTCCTCTGTACTGCTAGAAAATACAGTTTTCTTCGTTCCTTCTTTGGCAAACCGCCAACGCTCCTCCTCGAATTTATGTATTTGGCATATTTGATCTCTTGTGACAGGCCAATGGTGGGGGTCAGTCTGTACACAGCCACATTCACGAGGGTGTAAGGTTAAGATCAGAATTCCTTCATTCTTCCATTCTGTCAATAAGCGATTGGTCCAATGGAGAAGGGAAATAGCCTTTGTCCCATGTGTGGAGTCAATGCTCCGTCCATATAAAATGAACTGCTGTTCAAACGTAGTGGCCATGTTTAAGATTTCATCAAAAGTAGTGGCCATGTTGAAGATTTCAAAGGATTGGAGAGAGGTTCTTCCTGATTTTTTTTTCCTAAGTGTCTGCTGTCTGTCAATCGTTTTTATTTCTTATTTTTTACAACTGCAAATCTCTTCCACCCCTTCAAAACCCTAGGTTTGCCTGCTGTCACAGGACTTACTTCGCTACACGCCGCTAGCTCAAAATAAATTAATAAACAAATATTAATTTATTTCGGAGCGAATATGAGTTGTCAAACAACTTCGTCCTCAAATCCTACGATTTGTGGCATGTTTGACCTGTCATACCCACGGAAAACAGTATCAGTATTTCCCTACAAACCCCACCCCAATCACATCAGCTTTGTGTTTTGCGGCAAACCTGATAAAATATAATGACTCAAAAACGGACTGTTCTAAGACACAAACGATTAAGAGCCATTTATGGAACCGTGTTTGCCACAGCCTATGAATTATAAGTGGGTGCGCCTACCCAGTCTATCCTATAGAATCTAACCCATAAACCTTTCCCTCGTCACTTACCCCTCAAAGGGACCACACCCTAAACTGGTTCTTTTCACAAGGACAGGAACTCAGCAGCACTCAACAGCAGCCATGTGCTTGTCTGAAAGTTGGAGGAAGGAAAACAAAAACATATATATATAGTATCAAAACCTGTCGCTTATCTTTTTACTTCGAGGCTGAGCGACTAGCAGTCTCACCGTTCGCACTTCATCTCCAACGTACAGAGCATTTAACATTTGTTTTTGATCGAGACAACAAGTCTCACCGCTGCTACCGTCTCCAGCGTACAGAGCTATATATTTTTTGATCGAGACGACAAGTCTCACCGCTGCTACCGTCTCCAGCGTACAGAGCTATATATTTTTTGATCGAGACAACAAGTCTCACCGCTGCTACCGTCTCCAGCGTACAGAGCTATATATTTTTTGATCGAGACAACAAGTCTCACCGCTGCTACCGTCTCCAGCGTATAGAGCTATATATTTTTTGATCGAGACAACAAGTCTCACCGCTGCTACCGTCTCCAGCGTACAGAGCTATATATTTTTTGATCGAGACAACAAGTCTCACCGCTGCTACCGTCTCCAGCGTACAGAGCTATATATTTTTTATCTCCTGTTGTTAACTATTATTAAAATCGATTCAAAAGAGCTAATAAACATACAGACAAAAGTCTCTCATACAGTTCTCAATATAATATGGTGCAATGAGATTAAAAGACTTAAGTTTGCACAGAAATTATTCAAATGCTATTCAAAAATCTATACCACACCTTGTCTAAGCATTTAACTCAAATTTGACCTTATATCTCAGACTTCACCAGGCAAATCTACACCCTATGACCTCAAAGCATTACTGGTAAATGTGATCTCAAACGTCACCATCCAAATCCACACAAGAAATCAGATGCTGTTCATAATTCATGTCATTATCTCTACACTCTAAAAACAATACTATCATTGACCTAAATTTGGTATAATGCAGTTTTCGTACAATACTTTACATGGTACAATTAACTATACTAAGCATATACATGCATTTTTTCAGGGATCCCTAAATTGTACCATCAAATATTGCTAAAAAACCTGCGGATGGGTCCCCAATGGACCGAAAAGTCTCCTGGACTGGACGCCTGGACTCCAGACAGGATAGACGTCGAGGGTCACCAGCTGATGCGTCGTCCTATATCCTAAATAGTCCAGTTATGAGACGTTTACACAGGAGCACAGTTCAGCTATTAAAACTCAGCATTGTTTAATGATTACACAGGGTAGATTCCCCACATGAATATATAAACATATGAACAGCAAATGCATGAAAGTAAACAGAATACAAGCCTGATATTTCACAACATAAAGTTGCATCCACAGCAAGCTAGAAGACAGCGTCCACCCGAAACCAACAAGTTTCAGCTGCACTCCGGAGAGATCTCTGAAGGACCCCTTATCTGCAACTCTATATATCATTCTGCCAGCAGCGGCCCTCCTTTCTCTGATTGGCCAGCAGTGCTCAAGGAACACTCTAAAGAAAGATAGTTGTTTTAGCTTAAAGGAATAGTTCACACATTTTCACATTACACGCTGTATGATTCAGCGGAAAAGGCCGCGGTGGCATATCTTGACCAGCATCACACCCACCCACCCGTGTTAGTCAGTGTTGATTTCGTGATGACCAAAAAATGTTCATCGACTACCCTTTTTCACTGATGAAAACGAAACAAGAACTAAATAAAAACAAAGCTACTGTATGATGACTAAGAATACTGTAAATATATTAACAACTAGACTACAGTGTTAGGGAGGGACTAGTGGAGAAGAGATCCAGTAGAGCTAAAAGAGCAGTTCTAAAACGGCCAGTTCCATTCCTTGATTCTGATTGGCTGGTTTCCCTTAATTGCCGTGGTATATGAGACTATAAGTGAAATAGAACAGTTTTAATTGGTGCATGTCTATGATTTTTCATGTTGAAAAAAAGCAATAAGCTGCGCCTCGTGTCTCACCACGCCTCTCACCCGTTATAAAATACAAGGTAACCACATGCCTCTTGTGGCTTGTGGATTGCTTCAATGTAAAAGGTCACTGCGACACGTTGTGGGGACCCCCAAATTAATACGTCTATTGTCCCACAGCCGGCTCCATTCGAAAATAGGTTTGCCAGGGAACCCCTTACAAGATTAGGGTATATTTAAAACATTAAAAAATATATATTCCAAGTATTTCAAAGTTGTTTTGAAATTGGCAGATCTACAAGCTTGTACAAGTATTTTCAAATAGTAGATTTGTAGTAGTACATAGTGGTGAAACTGGGTGCTTCTTTTGGGCTTGTTTTTGGCAAGATCTGGCAACACTGTGCGTGTGTGTGTGTGTGTGTGTGTGGGTGGGGGTGGGGGGGGGGGCATGGGATATGTATCGTTCTGGAATTCCACTACAGTCCACAACAACCCACCCCCATGCAGACTCCTGTCTCCGTGCGTTTAGTCATCTGCGCTGTTGTCAGGGAGTTAATGCACTCTCTCCATTGATCTGGATCGATTAGTCTCTTGTGCTACAAAGCTGGAAGGCTCCGGCTTAACGTTGAAGCAGTTATGAGCAGAATGCTCGCCGATGATAATGAAGATGAATGACAGTTTGCAGGAGAAGGGGGGGAATTAACGTGTCAATGGAACAGCTTACACATACCGTACAGTACCCACTGACACCACAGTCCCCCATTGTATATCCGCTCTCATGGCAGTTACGGCAAACCGCGCAAATGTCACGCTATCTGCTTTCAGCCAGCTTCCTCCCCCTCTTAACCGTCAAAAGTTGCTCTCGTGCTGGATTCACACTTTGCTGCATATATGCCGCTGTCGCGCACCAAAAATAACCGATCTACAAGCTCACAACGCATCACATCTTTCCTGCGTTGTGAGCTCGTAGACTTGTTGTTTTTGTTGCACAACAACGATGCCAGCAACTAAGTATATCAAGCCCTTCACTCGTGCCTATACTTTGTTTCATTCTTGTGTTTCTTTTTGACCACAAAGGAAACTGTCTTCGTTCCCAAAGCAAAATGATTGATGGGTATGGTTAACCAAAAAAAAAACTAAAAAACAATATTGTGTCATCGTTGCACCATTTTCGACAAATCTGGGCAGAAAATAGGCCTACAGGCACAACATTAATAGCCCATTACTTATTTCTGTCACTTCCGAATGTGAGTCAAACATTTAACTGAGGCCCAACAAAGAGTGACCATGGACTTGCTGAGAAAACAGAGCTTGGCAGGGATTCAGAAGCCCCAGGAAGAACGTTTGGTTCCCATGAATGTTTACTATTCACTTCAAATGGAGGCCTTCGGGCCGCTAAGTTAAGGCTGGTCTGTGTTCTACTGTGTACCACCAGGAATTCAAAACTGCAGAGCACAGGAAAATCCTGGGCTGTTCCTTTAACTTACAATTAGACTCACAGAGTGTCTCAGAGTTAAACAAATTGACAGAATTAACCATGATATGGTCGCAACATATTTGGCAAGTTTAGATGGATGATTATGATTCATTGTAGTGTCATGCTTAGGCTTACATGTTGCTGTTGACAGCCTGCATAACTGTAACCTTTTGCCAGTTATACTCATATTTTTGAGCGGTGCTCAACATCTGGCTTTGTCCGGGACACAAAGCGTGGCCTACATCTGGCCTACATTTTGGCACAAAGCGCTCAAAGGCTGTTGTACACTCACTAACTGTCCAGGCTCTGAAGCGGGGCCTACATCTGGCCTACATTTTGGCACAAAGCGCTCAAAGTTTGTTGTACGTCCAAGGTCACATTGGCCAAGCTTTGCGGGATGCTTAATAAAATTAACTTAGGAATAGCACCGCTCACTTCACACACAGTGTGATTTTTTCAATTGAATGTTGCTACTTGCTACAGCTGCTATATACTGTTGCTGGTGAAATCTTCATGGCCTGGAGTTTTCTACCCTCTCATCACATCAGATAACTGCTACTCAGACTGGATCGCATGCCTTATGGGACTTTTCCCCAGCGTAATCGCGATCAGTGTTTTTCAATTACCTTATTTGCTTTAGTTGTGGGAAAAGAAGGGACCTGCCTGCACCCATGGATGTTTAATGGCTTTTGTCTAACTGGTGCCAAACTGATCTGGACGCAGACAGGCACTTCAGGTTTAGCACTCGAGGGGGAAGAGATGGGAGAATGGGAAAGTAAACCGAGCCAAGTGCAATACGGGTCCATTAGAACGCCGGCACGTGTTTGGGTGAGAGAGTCGACATCGTGCGTCAGTACCGCAGCGTTTTGCAGGTCTTCCACTCTGTGCAGCAATGTGATCGGCTCTTTAGAATAGAATGGCCCGTCGAAAAGACATCAAATACATGGGGGGCCACGGGGCGTCTATAACGAGAGATTGGGATAAAAATAAACCGGCAGATATGCTTGGACTGTGGGGAGAATTCCAGAGTACATTCCCTGTATGCGGAGAGGGTGGGGAGGAGGAGGCGGTCTTTAAGGGGGGTCTATTTGCGTCCAGAGAGAGGCCTCTACCTTCAAATGAGAAGTCTTTTTGTATTGTAAGCACGCACACACGTAATGCATCTTTTCCAAGGTTAGAAAAATGACTGCTTAAACACTGCGTGCTTTGTTGACCAAGGCCCCCTCCTGTTTTCTCCTTCTTCACCTCAAATCTCTTCGCCAAAAATAGCTGATGTACAAGCTCACAACATGCCGCTTTGCAACGCATTGTGAGTACATCTGTTATTTTTGCCAAATGTTCACCCTGAATATATAGGCTATAATGTAGGGCCGTTTGGGTTCATGTGCATGGCTAACCCCCCGGCTCCACCGGGCGCGTCGAGCGTCGCCTCAATGTCAACGCTGGGAACGCTCTTGTTTTAATCAATGAAAGGTGCTCCACTGCTGGCGTCCAAACTCAAAAATCGCCCCGGTTAATTTTTTTTACGCCGTCCACAACAGTCCAGTCATGTAAATTATGATTAAATGTAATTGCATTGCATATTTCAATGTATAGCTATACATGCATTTCTGCTGTTGACTATCCATTCACGTCATTCACAAGGGTGACTAGACGTCCCAAACATCCTAGTGTATTTTTTTATGTAATTACAGTGGTCTTCTTTGAGAAAATTATGTATAAAAATTAAAAACACAACAGGCTAGAATCATGACAAAACAAAGTTGTCAGTTGTGCATTGTTGCTCTCTGCTGTTTGTGTGACAACATGAACATTCAGGTCGGTCACAAATAGTTGTATTCCTGTTTCCTGCAAAAAGTGATTTTCATGTTGTGTTGGAAATGGGATATTGAGAATGATAACTCACAGCCACTGCGCCTGCGGTGGAGCCGGTCGGACGTCAACGTCTTGACAGCGTCAACATCTTGACGGCGTCAACGTCAACGCCTTGACGCCGTCATTGACGCCGTCAAGGCGCATGAGCAACGCGACGCCGCCAGTGGAGCCCTGGCCTAAGGGAGAGAGAGGGAGTAAAGCCTCATTTGATTGGCGTCTGTCAGTGTGTTTAGTTAGGAAGTGATGACAGAAGAGAGTCTTATGATCTGAGGTAGACAACAGGGGCCTATAGTCTCCACAATACTGAGACACACACACACATACACTCGCACACACACACACACACACACACACACACACACACACACACACACACACACACACGCACGCGTGCACGCACACACACACACACACACACACACACACACACACACACACACACACACACACACACACACACACACACACACACACACACACACACACACAACACGTACATGCACACACCCGCTTAGAACCTCCCAGGGCAGAGCCTCTTCCTCCCATGTATTTGTTCTGGGACAGGGTTGCAGTCAATCGCTTTAAGGTGTTTGCACAACAACTGTGTGTGTGTGTGTGTGTGTGTGTGTGTGTGTGTGTGTGTGTGTGTGTGTGTGTGTGTGTGTGTGTGTGTGTGTGTGTGTGTGTGTGTGTGTGTGTGTGTGTGTGTGTGTGTGTGTGTGTGTGTGTGTGTGTGTGTGTGTGTCCGGAACAAACATGGCTTTGCATACAACTGTAAAATGTTACGCCTGAGTCAAAGTGCAAGTTTCACACACAGGCACACACTCACACACATGAAAGGCAGGAATCTCACCTGCGATAAGAGTGCATGTTCTATCTTTACAGTCCCCCCCCCCCCCTTAACCCTAACCCTAACCTCAGTGGGGGTGTTTCTGAATGGGGATGTTTCTAAGTGGGGGTGTTTCTGAATGGAGGTCTGCCCCCCCCCCCCCCTTCCTCTCAGGCATCAGTCTCTGTTTACTCTGGTCGATGTTATCATTTTCTTGTCTTACCTGTGTACAAGGTGTGTGGAACTGAGATGGAGAAAACGCAGAGCATTTGAGGTGAGGTGAAAATGCTATTTTCACAATAACATTTATCTGTGGAACAGAGTCAAACTAAATGTGATGCCTCAGCTCCTACAATTCCAAGTGCTTGTCTGGGTGTAGGGGTCCCCAGTTCAAATATGAGTATTTTGGGGGGTCACGGCCTGAAAAGGTTGAGAACCACTGCTGTGGAAGTCAATAGGGGAGTGTGCATGCAGGGGACAGACCGGGCCTGACCAAGACATGATTCATGGAGGCCTTTATAAGGATCGGATTTAGGATATGTGGGTGGGTGACGTGACGTAACGTTTTTGCTGTCCTCGGTGTCAAACATGTATAAATAAAAAATATATTTGTCAAAAACCTTCTGAATATTGTGCAGGACCTTAAGCTTTATGTGAACTTACTCAAGATTAAAACATTTCATTCCTCATTTCTTCAGAATCTTCAACCAAACATGGCAAAACTCATATGGTGTGACTGTCCTGACCTTGTTTCTCAAAGTGGGAACTTGAATAAAACTAAGAAAAAGAATTGCTAAAAATCATTTGAAAATGAATTTAGGCTAAAAAAAATGTCTATTTTGAGCCTATATCTTTTCAAAGTCAAAGCATAATGTTTTCAGTCATTTCTGATCAAAAACATTTTGTCCCCCAACCCAAAATCATTTGGTGTGACACTAGTTTGGAAAAATTAAACAGGCAATTATTTGGACACCTATTGGCTAGAGAGGTCCTTCTTCTGTAAGGCTATTCAGCACTCCCAGCACAACTGCAAGACAGGTGTCTGAGGTGAGTTATGATTTTAACATTTTCATGAAATGCCATCTTGTTGAAACGTTGACAAACTCACCATTCTGGATGTCTTTTGGTGTGACACCTTTTCTTTATAAAAAGCTTAAGTTATTTGAAGTTTTGGTCATATTTCCATGTAGATCTAGGCTGCTTTGTTATAGCTAGCATGCTGTTAGCATGCTAATGTGTACATAGTAGCCTCAAGGTAAACCTAAATGGAGAAAACAGTAATATGGTGTGACACTTAATCATATGGTGTGACATGTCTGCTTGTCACACCATATGACTTGACTGTCACACCATATGATTTATACTGTATTTAACTACAGATATAACAACAAATAACAAAGTTCCATGTTTCTTTTGTACATTTAAACATTTGTTTTAAACATTTTTACATAAAATGTAATTTAGCTTCATTCAGTGATACTTCAAATTCATCAGACAGAGCAGAAACCCCTTCACAGAAACCTTAACATATTGTTTCAATCTAAACAATATTTTCTCTTTGTCTTAAACTATACATTCCATTTTCTTTTGTCAGCTGGAAAATGACAAGTGCTGAGAGAACGAGAAAGTACAGGGAGAAACTAAACAATGACCCAGCAAGGAGAGAGGAGCCAAAGGGGCGAGACTGCATTTTCTACGAAGAGCAGGAGGTTGTCTGTGGCATAGCAGAACCGCAACAAGGCAGCCGGTTTGCTACCCTCACCAAATACGACTGGCTGATGTACAATACAGTCTAAATGTATAATCTAATCTGATCTAATACTTTTGTACTTTCACTCACTGGACTGGACAGTGGACAGTGTTAAGGTAGGACCCGAGACAAAACTAGCGAAAATAGCTGATCTACAAGCTCTCAACACGTTGTGCTGCGAGAGCTTGTAGATCAGCTATTTTCGGAGTTGCGCAACCCAGCACTCTTTAGCTAGTGGAGATGTGGTGTAATGTCATGATTCCTAATTACATTTGTTCAACACAAAAAAATGCTGTGTTCAAGTTCAGGAGACTTCGGAAAAAAGCAATTTACCTGAATGCTGAGTTCTGTTTCCACTAATTGGTGTTAATAAAATGTTGCCTTCAATGCCTTGGCTCCAAGTGTGGCTATGCGCCTTATTGTCCCTTTAGGATCCTTCTGCCGTGGGCCAGCAGAAGACTTAGGTGTGCGTAGCATTCCTGTGCACATCCTCATCATCCATCTACTACTACAATTCTTTCTTATCCCATGTTAAAGCCCTACAATAATATCCTGTTCAGAAATATTAAGGCCATGTTATCCTGGGTAATTGTTTAATCAATCAGTAAAGTTCAGTACTCACTAATAGGTAGGTTAAAACACAGTTTGCTTTGACACATGAAGATATGATCATACGGTGTGACACTAAATCATTTGGTGTGACATTCCAAATAGTGAGAAATCATACCTTTATTAATGATTAAACCAAAAAAATGTTTATGGATTACATAGAGAATATTATCAGGAAGAGTCACAAATATTTGTGTAATTTTAGAGAAAGTTTTGACAGAATACATTTAAAATATGTTGTAAGATCATGAACATGGGCCTCACACAGAGTGTCGATTATGAAAAAAATATACAGATATAATTAATTTTCAAAAAACTATAGTGGATCACTGGTTAGTTATGATAAAGGACTTTGATAAAGTGAGTAACTTAAGAAAGATGTACTCCATTTTCATTTTATGAACAATTATTTTCATGTCACACCATATGACGATTTTAGGCACAAGTACAACAAACTGCTGAATAAAGTCTGATTCCAATAAAATATCTAAAAACAAAATGTATTTCCATAAGGTTGAGAGTGAGTAGAACAAAAGTAAATAACTTTTATGCCTGCAATTTAAAGTTTTTTTAAAAACACATTTTTTGGGGCGTCACGTCACTGACCCATATACAGTGCCACCATTGACTTACGCTTTATTCTGAAGAGCCCCGGCAGCTTCGTCATGTGCACGTGACTGTCCTCTGACGATTTCAGGAAGGAGTTTTATTTGTTTACAAACGATCGCGAAACTAAAATCCTAACCGCGGCCGACCATCACGGCATAGTGTCGGCGTGAAAACAAGTGGATCTCGGCCTCCTCGGCGTTATTTGCACCTTATTCAGAGCTAAAGCCGTTTTTATGTAACAGCATAGAATAGGAGTCAATGGATAATGGAGGCTGCGTGATGCGGGTGGCCGAGTTGCATGATGGGATATGTAGTGTTTTTGTTCACCAGCCGCTACAGTAGGTTCTGCTTACCTGGTAACCATGGTAACCAGGTAAGACGTCCCGAGACGTCTTCCAGGTCTGTTGGCGAGCTTCCCACCTTACCTTTTAAGACTCCTGTAGACGTCTTAGGCTAAATATAGCATTCAATGTGTTGACGGTTCAAGAGGTTAAATATCGGAAAACAAATTGACATGAACCCAAAACACACTGATGATTGTGCTGTCAAACAATGGAACTATATGGAATCTCTGAACAGGTTGAGGGTGTCCCTGCTTCATCTCTCTCTCAACTAAGGGGTCCTTGGCCTGAAAACGTTGAAGACCCCTGCTTTAGGCAAAAATGCAGCGAATGCAGGAGGCGTCATACTCATATCATATCATCATATCATATCATATCATATCATATCATATCATATCATATCATATCATATCATATCATATCCGTAGTACAAAAGAAAGGTTGCATGTCATTGCTCCCTCCAAGAACCCAGTGTAAGCTGCGAGGCAAAAAGAGATCTGTTATAAATCTGAACCCTTGCCTTCACACTTGAAAGCCCCCCGGTGCGCGTCCCTCCGTTTTACATGTCAGCGCTTAACAAAGGTGACGCTCGGGTCGGTTAAACGCTGACAGATCTGAGCAAATTAAGCCATCAAAGACGCTTGTGTGTCTGAGTGTGTGTGTGCAAATGCCGTGTATGTGTGTGTGTGTGTGTGTGTGTGTGTGTGTGTGTGTGTGTGCACATGCCGTGTGTGTTTGTCTTGCTCTCCAGTGTCGCAGCAGGAGCTAATCCATGGGTCTTTGTTTGAAGGCTTGCTGTCACATCTGCTACCAAGCCTGATGTTTGTATTTCACTGGCCCAGGGCCCACAGACCCCCCCATCTCCCCCCTGCCCCCATCCCCAGCTTCAAGCAAACACAGAATAGTAGCTCAGGATGGACGACTCTCGCTGTGTTGTGAAGACACAACACAGCTGCACATGGTGTTGTTATTGGGGGACAGGCCTGATCTATGATCTGTCCTGCGACGGTGCTGCGTGTAGAACTAGCACATCTACAAGCTCACAATGAGTTGCGATAAGGGTTGGGGTCCGGAAACGGATCAAACATTGAGGAACCGGAATCGTTCCACCACAGTTTCTGGAACAGGTTTATCACACTGTCAGTGATGGTACGGTTGTTTTGGGTTGAGATTGGCACATTTCCTGGGGCAATCTGCCCAGATCATGCATGTCACTTCTTTTTTAGCTTTTTACTCTCAAAAAACGCCTGCATTTGAAACTACATTGCAGTGCACATCATGGGGTGATCACTGATTGCCTCCTGTAAATTGTTTTATTTTTATTTTTGTTTATTTTATTTTTTTTCGTTGCCGAGTGAGGTCAGCAGACAAAGTGACATGAGTGAGATGAAAAAACCTGAGTGAAATGTGCCAATGTCAACCAGAAACATCGGTATGTGGATTATGGACTTCACGTCTGCAATTACAATACCAGTGGTTCTGAAACGTTTTTTTTTTTTCTTTTTTTTTTAATTTCAAGGACCACCATAACTCTCAGGAGTTACAGACCTGTAAGGGTCCATTTGGAACCAGGTTTTCAACTGGTTGTGAACCAGGGACCACCACCACTGACATTTAAGAGTGATTGAGTGTTTTTGAGAATTTCTCTGACTTTATCCAGCCTTCTATATTAAACTCATATTAACTGATATACTGATTTGTAACTTATGTATGAGTGAGCAGACACACCCTATTACACAGGGATATTTGCTAATAATAATATCTAAGGCAAGACAAGTCTCCTCCCTTTTCTGTAGAAGATCTTGTCCTCCAACTTCCCATAACTGCTGTCAACTACATCGGCGCGTCATCTTAGGTCACCAGGTCATTGAGTGAACTGTTCCTCAACTAGTGGTCCATGACATGATTACGGGTGGTCCATGTCTGTATTCTTGGCTGCAGTGGAGTTTCATGTCCAGGGGTCATCGCCATGCTGGCTTGTGGTGGACATTTTTGTCAAAATTATTTTTGCCAAGGACATACAAAATAAGAAGACAATATTACCAGAAACTCATAAAGAGATAGCCCTGAATGACCATAACAGGTCTGTAACACTGAGAGTGTACAAATGGAACCAAATGGGTCCATTTGTACACACTCAGTGTTATGGGGGTCCTTGCAAATAAAACCTTTGAGAACCACTAGTACTAGTGGACTAGACTTATTTAGTCTTTAGTCTTTGGATGAATTATATGCCATACGGTTACGATTGAAGAAAGTATAGTGACTTGAGGAAAGTTATGTCTAATGTTTACCTTTGACTAAAATACCAGAGATAATTACCGTAAGCTAGTGTTTGCTCATGATTAAGTCAAAGCTAATATTGACACTCACCTTTCACCTTTGATCCCTAAAGTACGTTTTCAACACTTTGCAAAGTGAAAACTTGTGAAATGGGACCTTCTACTTTTGCTTCTTTAAATATATTTTCATGGCAATACTTTTGTACATTTTGAATAACAAACTTTTACTTGTAACAGAGTGTTTCTACACACAGTATTGGATGGAAAGCCTACTTTTATTTAGTTCAAGAAATTGGGTACTTTTACCACCACTGGGCTGTACTGCATCTATAAGCATCAGTGATGAATCAGGTTCTGAATGTGTTGATTTCAAGTGTAAACACTTTTCCCAGCACATTATTCATATTCAGTGGTAATATTTACTACTATGCAGTGTATTTAAACTACAGTACCATGCAAAATGTCCTTACTTGGATAGGAAAGGGAACTGTTTTATAGTTTTGTTTTATCTGCATACAGCAGCAGGCAGTTATTGTGGAGACACTTGTTGGACGCCTCCACTGATGTAGGTTGTGATTAAAGACTTTGAAAAATATATTTGTACCAAAACAAACACCAAATTAACAATTACCTTCCGCTATGCATAATAGAATACATTGTTAATAAAAAACACATACAGTACATTCATTGGTGAGACATTTTGTGTAACATTTATAACTGATCTAATCTGTGGTTTATTTTCACTTGGATGTTGATAGCAGACA
Source organism: Nannobrachium achirus (assembly GCF_963921795.1). Taxonomy (NCBI): domain Eukaryota; kingdom Metazoa; phylum Chordata; class Actinopteri; order Myctophiformes; family Myctophidae; genus Nannobrachium; species Nannobrachium achirus. The sequence goes on along the minus strand of NC_137825.1, from coordinate 33,866,167 downwards.
TCAGTGTGGGTCGTTCTTCTGTATGTAATGTACCTCATTACCATTTAAAGTACAGAATTCTAAAGGTTCCTAAAAAGTCAAATTTAGAAACACATTTCAAGCACCTGTGCAGTGATTTTGTTTTCCACAATTTTAATTAAGCACCATCCATTTCAAAAGCCACATTCCTCTCGTATGTTTTTAAACTTTTTGTGAGGATGTACTAGATGGATATTGAACGATAAATGCAATCATATAGAATTGTCACCTACACCAGTTAAACCATTTTCAAGCTTCTTCATTCTGGAAAATGACATTAAAATTCAAGTATGTTCAAAGATTTCAAGCACCTGTGTGTGAACCCTATTTCCAAACCCTCAAGAACTTCCTCCATAATTAATTCACGTTTGTCCACCCACACATAAAACCCTAAAACCCCCATCGTTCATTGATCTTACAAGATCTGCAAGCTCACAGTACATCATGATGTGGTGTGTTGTGTCTACTGTATGTTTGCCATGCAACACTGTTCTACGACGCAGTATAAAATAAGGCTTAAGTAGTAACTCTATGTCTAAAGACCAAACCTCAACAATGCAAGTAGTCGCAACTCCTTGCAACAAAACAGTTTTTAGGCCATGTGTGTCACAACAATGCAACTCCTTCCAACTGGCATTGGGGATAACGGTTGCGAGTAGTTAAGTTGCAAGTAAGGAGTTGCATTGGTATGGTTTGGCTTTAAATCTAAGGGTCCGTTAGGTCAATGAACACTGGGGATTTTAGGGTCCATTCGGGTCCATTTTTAAGTCTAAATTAACAACGTCGTTGTCGAGCGGAAACCTCGTATCTCCAAGTTTCAAATTTGTACGTTCTTTCGTAAAGTAAAGCCCTGCTTCATCATACAAGGCGGTCGCACAAAAGTAGTGAAAACAGCAGATCTACAAGCACACAACGCCTCGCCCCGCGAGGCGTTGTGTGCTTGTAGATCGGCTGTTTTCACTAGTTTAAATCATTTTTAAAATGATAAATGCAAAACGAACGGTTTTGGACATACAGGGTTTTCACCCGACAACGACGATAACAAACGCGGGGTCACGTATTGGTCTCTAGGTGTAGCCAATCAGACGTGGCGTGCTGGGGAAGCTCTTCCTCATGCTCATGCACTTCTCCTGGTCCAGGAAGAGCGAGTTGGCCTTGACGGACAGGTCGTGCTCCAGGGTCATCCTGGTCTTGACCAGCACCTGCAGGGCGTTCTCCGCCTCCATCAGCCTCTCCTGCAGCCTGTGGATGGTGTCCTCGATCTCACGCACCTCGCTCACCAGTCTGGAAAGTGGGGGGGACAGAAGGCAGAGGTCGTCACTTAGGTTGCTTCTCAACCTTTTCAGGCCGCGACCCCCAAAATAATCATATTCTAACATATTTTATCTATCTAAAATCTAGCAAAGGGAACTTTGCTAAATAGAATTTCATGTCTATAGGTACAGGAGAAACCATGGCAACATGACCCATCGTGATTGGCTATTTTCAGTGAAAAGGCTTGGTGAAGAGAGAAAAAAGGAGCATAGGCCTACAGTACCTGCTTTAGTACCTTAACAAGTCGTTAAAGTTGATACATAGTGTACAGTCATCTCTCAAGTGGACTTTGTGTAAATCACTTTCTTGTGTGCATGTTATGGTATAATTATATTTCTACGGCTTGGCTCCGCAGGAGGCTAGCCATCTGATAGAGGGTCGGTCTGTGTGTGTCTGTGTGTCCAGAGCTAATCTCACAAACTGCTGGGATCATTCAGTGTCAAATGTCTTGTGTACGCAGTAGGCCAAAAGCATGTTTCACATACGTTTTATGTTTTTGAAAGATTTGACCATAATTGTATAATGGATGGAAGTCGGTGGGTTTCCTTTCAGGCTGAAATCTTGTCCAAACTTTGGAGTCATCCATACCATGTCATATGTTACTGTCTGGTCACATGGGGGCCAAGCCGTTCCCATGTGAATTAAAGGACGACTTAATCACTTTTCAATCTATCTTCATATAATTGGTCCTCACAAATCTTCATGATAAAAGAGCACAAAAAGAAATCTACTTGGTCTGTGTCTCAGAGGAGGGCTGTGGACAGTTCAGAAACCTGCCTACCAGTGACATCATCGATGGGGAATCCAAGCTAATAGAAACTGCAGGCTTTCTATTCCTGAAAAGTAAGCCATTGTTCTCACAATGATAAGAATAAAAAAAAAGAAAAAAAGAATAAAGATCTTCCTAATGATGATGTCACTGCATTTCTGAACTGCTCACATGCCCCCTAAGAGTCACATACTGAGTAAAAAATTGTGCTATTTTATCGTGGGAGGACATGAAGATAGATTGAACGCGACTATAAAGACGAAACAGAAGTGGGGAGGAGGCGTCACCTCTGCTTTATATGACTGTATGAATATCTTGGGAGGCAACAGTCTGGCTCTTACAGATTTCTAACTCGGAGAATGGAACTACAGAAAAACAAATCGCTGTGTTGCGGCTGACACACCTGTGGTGTGGGTTGTCCCTGCACAGCTCCACATGGGGCCTGCGGGTCCTCTCCTCCAGCCTGGTCTGGGCCACCTTCAGCGGACACTCCTTGTCCCTCAGGGCCTTCTTTAGAGACTCAATCAGCATCTCTGTCTGGAAGATCTCCTGCAGGGTCTGGATGAGGAAGTAAGCAGTATGGGTCAGATGTCAGTCAGTGGTGTTGTTTTTGTTATGAATCATCAGCTGTGGTATCAGCTGCGGAATCAGATGATGTTCATATGTTTGAAAAGTATTTCTTTCCATAGCGTTGCCATATGGGAATGTTTGGTGGCGATTTTTTTGTCTTAGTTATCTATCAAGGAGGTGTTCAACAATTCCATAAACGTGAATGTTATACCTGTCAAGCCATGAACGCCTCTGTGTCGTGCTGTAGTTGTTACAGTATGTAGCAACACTTTTTTGTTGTTTGTTTCTTAACTTTTCAAAGGATCTTTATACATTTGGAAACATGCAATGGGACATTCTGCGTAAGGTATATTTTGAAGCCAATACACTTTTATACTTTTACTCAAGTCAATTTTGAACACCGGACTGTTATTGCTCTTAAAGGAGGTATTGTGCTATGTAGATACTTTTACTTCAGTAAGAGATGTGAACACGTCTTCCATCGCTCTGACACAATGGCCTCCTCTTTCCAAACACAATTGGATGTAATGCAATTCCTTAGAACTCCTCTGTGACTGAAGTCTATTAAAGATGGTGTGTCTCCCATCACAACTGGCCCTGCCGATAAGTCCGTCCAACGACAGCTGTTGCAGTCTGTGGCCGTGCACAATTAACCCCTCATAACAATGGGATCCAGTGTACAACAGATAGAGAGCAAACAATAAAGGAGCTATTTTTGGGTCCATTCTTTTTGGACAGGAGTGTCCCTCCCAACTGTTAAACAGTGTTTCTGGGTTAGCGCACGTGCCTCGATCTGTAACGCAATTAGGGTGGAGGGTGCTAATTATAGCACTGGTATGTTGGGGTGGGAGTGCAGTGTTGGGGAGGCGGGGGTATAAAGTAGCGAGGAACAATTCCCAAAACACTCACATGATCTCCCGTTAAACAGAAAATCTACTTAGGCCACCGCTGGCAGAGGTTCAGTGAAGGTTTCTTCATTAAGTCCGATTCGGATGTATACCTCGTCACACGAAAACAGCAGACCTGCAAGCTCACGCCGCAATGCATTGTGAGCTTCTAGGTCTGATTATGTTGTGTGTGTGACACCACTGTGCGACGATGTAGCATAAATGAGGTTTTATGTTGGTGAGCCACAGCCACTGTGCCAAACACTCCCCCAGAACCGTTGTTCTCATGTCTACAACAAAACAAATTTAAACGGAACGAAACTAAACTGAATGGTATTTATATAAAATAATAAATGAATCGAAACTACAGCGGAGTACTGTAGTGTACCGCATTGCGTTGCCAAATTGTGGTGCCAAAACCACAAAACCCATGCATGCCTCCATCACTGTGACGACCTATTCCGTACACCAAGGCTTGCCAACTCTTAACAGCATGCTGTTAAGTGTTTAGTGAATAGTGAAAATAGCAAATCTATATGCTCACAACACGGCGCAAAGCAACACGTTGTGAGCTTGTAGATCTGCTATTTTCTGCTATACTGACAGTAGCTGTAAACCATTTGTTAAATTGTGTTGGATTGACCACAAAAAACAACAACAAACAAGGCCAACGATATGAATGAGGCCAGATGAGCCCCTGGAAAAAAGGCTAAAAAGGACACCTTGGCCAGGTGGGTCTGCAGGCTGTTCTTGGCATCGGCGGTTTCCGATATGCGGTTGGTGAAGGACACGTTGACGTTGTTGAACTGGTTCCACATCTCGTTGGACGTGGCGTTCAGGAGGATCTCTATCTCATCCCGGAGCTTGTGGGAGGACGCCCGCTGGCTCTGCGACAGCAGGATGTTGTCGTCTGTGAACTTGGACCAGGAGTCTGGCAGAGACAGCCTTGACAGAGAGACAGGCAGACAGACAGATAATATAAATGAATATGCAGAAGATTTGCAAGGACCAGCTCTGGGTCAAACATTGACTGTAAAAGCAACTGATCATCAGATTTATTGTCACATCACAGGTTTAAAGAAGTGGTTGACATTATTAAAAAATTTCCCTAACCCGAGATTCCCAAGATATTCACGATGTCTTTGTCTTAAATGAGTCAACACAAGCTCCATCTGATTTACAAGATATTGAACAATAATGAGATAAACACATTCCTTTTCCAATTTTACTATGCATACTAAACAATAGGCCTACATTAAACTGTCAGTCATAGTTTGTAGTCCTACATCCTAGAAATTAATTACATGGTATATAATTGGTTTGCGGGATGCAGTTCAATTCATATAAAAAGTATAAAGCACCCTTTAGAAATGCGTTCCTCCATGTTTCAAGTGCTTTTTCCCTATAAACCTTTGTGTGCAATCAAATGTATTGACTGTCCTATACAAGAAGACATCATCCTAAAGTTACATCCTATTCTGGCCATATCATAGGTGAAAATAGGCAAACACAGTGCACACAGAATGAATTGTGAGCTTTTAGATCTGGTATTTAAAGCAAAGTCATGTAGAGGGGAAGAAATCACACCTAGTGTGAAGTAAGCTGGGCTATTTATTTGTGATTGGCCCGCTTCCCGCTGGCCAATCACAGCACGTCCTGCGAAACTTGGCCAATGGGACCATGGACGTACAACGTACTTTGAGCTATTTGTGGCAATATCTAGGCCAGATGTAGGCCACGCTTCAGAGCCTGGATTTTTTTGGGGGGGTCAGAGATTTTTGGGGGACTAGACAAAGCCAGATGTTGAAGCTTAGCTCCTTCCAGGAGCACTTCTCAAAAAAGATTGGGCCTCATATAGACTCTTGGGGGCTCTGGTCTGTGAAGTATATAGGGTTTAAGAGGTTAAGCTGCAGACTTACGAGGGGTCTATCCTGTCGATGCCTCTGTAGTAGCTGATCCCGTCTGAAGAGTTCCTCAGATGATGACACCTGTTGTCGATCCTGTGAGCCGACACCTTGTCACTCAGGTCTCTCTCCAGCTCGTGCTGCGCCGCTCTGTTTGACCTGAGTCAACCCACACAGCAGTCAACATTAAAGTAAACATTAGCCTCATAGCATTATAATAGCTAAGTACATTTTTGGCCAAATTGACATTTTTACTCCTAACACTAACTGCTTCATTGTGCCTTATTGCCTATCATCAGAACACTTGTTACATTCCAAAATGACTTTGGCAGAAAGTGTGTTAAGTCAACTCTTTGACTTGGGCAGAAATTATTTTTTAATGTAACAAGCATTGTGCTAGGCTGAGTAGACAGGCATTTAGGCAGGATGAATCAGCAGTGTTAGGAGAGTTGAGTTAGGCACATAAATAAACATGACTTTGGGCAAAATACGATTTTTTGCCTCACCTAGATGACTTAAGCAGATTTTTTTCTTCTTTCCTGTAAACCTTGACGTTATGACTATACCAATAGCGATTATGCTATGAGGCTAACGATATATTTATCATCATCATGGAAAAGTAGATTTTAAATTTCATTTACACTCCACTAGACTTTGGAATGAGGGTGCATGGACATAAAAAAGTACTTGTACAATATTGAATAGTGTTATAGACTCTTGAGTCCCATTTTTCACAGAGTTACAGAGTTAATACAATAATACTTTAGATATATACATATACAGTATATGTACACTCACGCCAGCTGAGCAATGGCTCTGTCTAGATGACGTCTCATCCTCTCCTGGCAGGACTTGATGACTTCCACTTCCTACCTCCAGCACAGGGGGGAACAGGGCATAAAGATGAGCTCACCATTACTGCACCTACTGTCACAACACTCCTCCAAGGGTCCTTGAGGGGTTTCTAGAAGGGTCCCCAGCTAAAGAATCGATTGGTTTGTAACTCCAATAACTCTTAGTTATGGGGAGTTATGGGGGTCCGTCCGTGGCACCGCCCTAATAATGCATACCAAAATTGGGGTCCTAAAGGGGGGCCTTCTAAAGGAATAGTTCACCCAAAAAAAACGTATTTATTTTCGGTCAATTACACACCCTGCATGAAGCCTTGCATTCATGCCATGCCTTCTGTTTGTTTTTGTCTGACTCCTAGGCAAATCATTTGATGACCGGAGACACCAAGAGTCTCAAATAGTCTCCTGCTGAGTCTCCTATTGACCGATGACCCGGTCATCAAGTTATTGGCCTAGGGTCGATTCATACTCCACTTTTATTTATTTATTTTGGTTAGGCTCTGTCTAAATATGATATGGCGTCATTCAGAGGATCGGGGGGTAGGTAACATCATTAGTTCGGCTCCGAATGATGCCATATCATAGTTTAGACAGAGCTGAACCAAAATAAATTAGACCCTAAAAGTAGAGTATGAATCGACCCTTAAGAATGCGGGGGGAAAAAAAGAAGAAAAAAAAAACTCCATAAATTCAAGATTTCTCCGGTGTGTACTTGATAGAAAATAAGTCATTTTTAAGTGCTTTAGATGCTTTAGTACCGATGCTTCAGTACCGATGTTAATCAGTACGATGCTCCAGTAGCTACAGAGGTTTCAGAACCGATGCTTCAGCATTACCCTGATGAGGTCTTTCTCCACGAAATCGTGCACCAGATCGATGGCCATCCGCTTCTCTCTGTGGTAGAGACACTCTTGGGCCACCTGTTTGACAAAGACATTGTGACAAAAGAATCTTGAGTCAAGCTGTGTTCACAGAATTCCATAGGTAACCCCATCAGAGCCTCTTTTAAAATAAAAAACTCAAATTTAATTTAGTTGCTATTACTTTATAATGGATTAGTCCGCTCTTATGACCAGTCCTTATCAATGCAACTCCTAGCAACTCAGTTACATTGATGTGGACTGGCCTTTATAAAGTAAAGAAACAGCTTATTTGCAGTGTTTGAACATAGACTGTAAAAAAGAATAAATCGTAGTGAACCATGACGTTACCCATTGGTTAGTGTTTTGAGGCCTTGAGCTTGGCATTTTGACCGTCACCATCTTGGATTTGACAATCACCATCATGGACGTTATTAGCACCCAGCCAGAAGTAATCATATTAGGACGAGAGGGTGGATACGCATTACTACGCCTCTATCCTGAACACTGTGCGACTTGTCAATTACAACATCATGCTGTATTGAAGACTTTAAACTAGATAATCTCAAGAGAACACTTTTACTGAAGTAATAAATCAAGTGAGAAGTGGGGTGTACTGTAGTCGCCTCCTGCTGACCATTAGCAAAGAATGCAGGTCTAAGTCACTTCTGCATGGGCATATTTTTTCAGAGTGGGAGCTTCCTGCTTGGTTTTGAACTGTGCTCATCCTTGCCCTCGTTGGTTGGTTTTGAGCTGTGCTCATGCTTGCCTTGGTTGTTGTTTTTCTTTTGTAACAGTACATAGGCCTAAGCTAAATTTGTCCTCTGCATTTACACATCCTATAACAACTATAGGAGCAGTGTGCATTGGCTCAGTGTAGCCTGACAGTGTGTCGCTGGTTCGAGGCCCGATCCCGACTACCTTTGCTGCGTGTCACTCCCCATCTCTCTCCCCATTCCCTAAGTCTACTGTCCTATCAAAACATATCGTTATATATATATATATATATATATATATAGAGAGAGAGAGAGAGAGAGCGCGAGAGAGAGAGAGAGAGAGAGAGAGAGAGAGAGAGAGCAGTGAGCAGCCATTGTGTGGGGCTCGGGGATCAATTAGGGGTCAAGAGTCTTGCTCAAGAACACACATGGACACATTGGCCTGGCCTGGAATGGTACTATGCTCTGGCCTGGCCTGGAATGGTACTATGCTTGCCCTAGTTGGCGTAACTCTTCACTTCTACTCTCCAGTTTCAGTTCACTTTTGATATCCCTGAGAACATCTTTCGCCACCTGATCCTAGACCGGAGTGTTGTCCATGTCACGAGATCTGCAAAGGGATCCAGCTGACTCTACCTCTTATGCTGCAAAGCACCCTGGGAGAGAGCTTGCTCTGGTCCATAGGATTTTAGTTACTCCACTGCGCCACCTACAGATCTTGTCAACAGACAAATTCCATCAACCGGGACGGAAAATGTTTCTGTCCGGTGCAATAGTTTCTTTTCTGGACAAAACGTGTATTTCAACGCGGACGGTGGGGCGGGCTGTGAGTCTTTCCGCCAAGCAGAGTGGGCTTTAGTTTCAGCACATTAAAAGTGTTTTTGTTTTGGTGAGTAGCAAAAGTGTATTCTTGATTTTTACTTAAGTCAAGAGACTGCGATATGAAACAAATGCCATGAGAGTCACATGGTGTCAAGCAGAACTCCTAACACCTATGGACTAGAGCAGTGGTTCTCAAAGTGGATTCAATGGACTATCTAGGTTCCTTTAGGGGAGTCTAAATTGACCCTTACAGGTCTGTAACTCTGACAGCATACAAATGGAACCAAATGGACCCATTAGGGTCCATTTGGTTCCATTTGTATGCTGTCAGAGTTAAGGGAAGAGATAGATGACCAGGAGGCTTTCCAGGGTCTCTGGAGGTCAGTAGGTCCTGAACTCTACCTCTCGATCGAGAACGTCTTTTCTTTGAGTTAATTGACTAATAAAATAGACAGATGTCTGAATGAACTGCTGAAATGGCGTGAACAGGCGCTGAGCCCTGTCACCATGAGGGTCTTGGGCGACAAAGGCAGTCACATTGGCACTGCCACCATGTGTATATGACTGTAAAGTTTTAGTTGGACTTCAATACAGCGGCACTATTTTACAATATTTAACATGATCTTGGTTTTGGTCTTACTGGACCACACTGGTATTGTTGCTGATTTCCTACCCTGACTCAAAAATGTCCAATCATGCATCTTCCTCAACAACATACTATGTCCCCAGCATCAGTCTGGACCAGGGGTTTTCAAAGTGGGTGACGGGGCACCCTGGGGTGCCGCGACAGCAGTCCAGGGGTGCTGCGAGATCATTTGATAATATTTGGACACTTGAAAAAATATTTAGTATCATTTTAAACTTGAAGTACACAGTTCTAACCAAAATGGCTATATCTGAACGTTTTCCTCGCAACATCACTAAAATATCATTACTGTCAGGCAGAAACCTCTGTCGCACAAAACTAGTGAAAACAGCCGATCTACAAGCACACAACGCCTCGCATCTAGTTTAGTACATTTTATAGATGATAAATACAAAACGAACAGTTTTGGACATACAAGGTTTCCACCCGACAACGATGATATGCTATAAATATAAGGTGCTGGGAGTGAAAATTATAATGTAGGGGTTCCTTGGATTAAAAAAATATTTATGGGGTGCCCTGAGACAAAAAAGTTTGGGAACCCCTGGTCTGGACTACAATGCTGGCGCCTTCGGTGGAAGGCTGTCTGGTAACCGTAGTAGGGCATGGCGTCACCTAATTAAGGATGGGTGAATGAATGAAGGCCACCTTCATCTTTTAAGAGCTGCGAAGGACCATTTAGTGTCGGCAATAGTGTTCAATAATGTACCATGTAGGTCAACGTCACAGAACACCAGGTGATTTCAGTACACAGACCTTCAACCAGAGAGGGTGGACCTCATTTCACTCAATGACATGTTCATAGTGAATTCAATAGTCTGGTTGGAAAGAACACCTGAATACACTAAATTCCCTAGCTGGTTCCTTTTATTTATTTATTAACACAGTTACTGCCCGTAACTGACTACGGTTAAGTCGGGATATAACTTTTCCTATTGTAAACCGTAGAGTGCGGTCTGCAGCACCTGGCAAAAACTCAAATTCCCATAATCCTTCGGGAGATGAAGTCATCAGGAAATGAAATCCTCTGTTTTCATTTCCTGGATTGCTGTGAAGGAAAATGGATAGATTCTTGGAATCTATCTCGAGATCACGTTCTTGTTTGAAAGCAAGCCCTTCTCTACTATAACAAAAGCATGGATGGCTGTTATGATTTGTCTTTACCGGGTGAAAGAAAAAATTAATCGGTGTCTGTTCCCGGAAGTAAGCTGATTACATTTGGATGGTGGTGCATTCATGGAGCCTCGAAAATAAGGTAAAAACACTGAAAAATACTGAAACACTGAATTAATGATATACCCAGCAGTGTTTATTGCACATTATTGCTTGGCCGCCGTGGCTCATGAACTGATTAAATGACTGCTCCATCCTGCTCTGTGAATTATTAATCAACCAAATTATCCCGGCAGCAGAAATGAATTACAAGGGTGTCACTAGATAGCATAATTATGATGGCTGACACGTCTGTAGCTTACGCCTTTTAGCCCATTGAAACCCGGGAAAGCGTCCCGTGTCATTTAGATTTTTGCATTGGCTCTTCAAAAATAGCAGATCTACAAGCTCACAGCGGGTCACTTCATGCCACAAGCTCACACATCTGCTGTTTTTGAGCTTTTTTACCGATTTGGAAGGCATTGTGTAGAATCAGCCTCAGGTCTTATTGGGTCAATGTATCATTGTCATTTCCCTGCTTGCATTTGTTGAAAGACACAACCCCTCCACCCCCACCACCAATCCAGCCCAGACCCCCCCAGTGCAAAGGTCTCTCTCTCTACCTGCAAGGGTCCCTCGGTCTCGGCCAGGGCCCTCTCCAGCCTCCTCTTGACCTCGGAGAGGGCCGCTATCTCGGTCACCATGTTGTCGATCTCGTGGTGGAGCTCGGACTTCCAGAAGGTGATGTCGGTGAGGCGCTCTCCGATGTTCTTGCTGGCGTCCTCCTGGCTGCGCCGGGTCAGCTGCTCCTTGTCCTGCATGAGGCGGATGGTGTCCCTCCGGAGGCGCTCGGCGCTGTTCCGCGACGACTCCGACTCCCGGTAGTTGTAGTTGTTGGACTTGTACCAGTCGTCCGGTGTGTAGCGGGTGTTCAGGGAGGTCCGGTTGGACGGGTAGAACATGGTCTTGGAGCGGGCCAGGTCCAGGTTTTCCCTCATGTTTTCCCTCTGCGCCGCGGAGCCGGCGATGGAAGGGATGGCGCTGTTGGACCTGAAGTAGCCGTTGGTCCTCCACTGGTTGCCACCGACACCGGGGTTCATGGCCAAGGGGGGCTGGGTGCCGCGGTAGCTGGACGCCATGGTGGAGATGGCCGGGAGGAAGTGGCTGGTCCTGGGCCGGGCGTAGGTGGCCGTCATAGTGGACCCCATCAGCTCCATTTTGGACTCCGCTCAGCGTTTACTTGCCTCTCTGAATATGATAAAACAAGATTATTTCACTCTGCAGTTGTGCTGTAATCTCTGTTTTAATATTATTATATTAAGAGAGTACAGGTGAAAATCTATTGTTAATTTGCCTGCATTGTTAAATTAAAGCTAAAAGGATCATTTACACAAGAAAGGATCTTGTGAGACCTGTGAAACTGATCTGGTCTTGTCAACATCTTCTCTTCTGGGTGGTTCAACATAAAAAAATTGTCTGTTTTAACTGTGCGTTTAGTTTTCAAATTTGTATTCAAGATTAAATAACAGCACTTTCACCTTTTAAGTAAAAAAAAAATGTTTTGTGTTTCATAAAATAAGTAACGCATTATCAATGCCTATCGGTTTGCAACAAAAACAGAAGTCTTTCTCGACCCAGTTCTGTTAATTTTAATTCAAAACACACCGCATAAGGTTCATCAACACAGATGTTGTGCTAAGGAAACAAACCTAGTAGACATTTTTCATACAGTATCAAATCTGTATCTTAAATTTGATCCAAGGAAGAGAAGAAATACATATTACATTCAAGAATGTGGTAACAGCATTCATAAAACAACTGAACTCAGAATACACATATGGGCCTAAATTATCAGAATTATGAGTTACAGGCATCGTTGAATTGTGAATTTCTTTATTCTTTTTATTCTCAGAGAGACATTAGCTGATCCTTTTCTAATCTGTCTAATCTGGAATACGATCATTAGCTACCTTGAAGCATCTGTCCTAGTGTATGCACTTCGATGTAGTAATAATAATATCCATTTGTCTCCAATTCTCCAAACAGTGATTAAAAAAAGTGATGTTACTCACTGAAAACGTTTTCCACCTCTTCCAGCGTCCGAGCTGTAATCAGGCTGTCCTCTCGACAGGCTCCCACCTAGAAATGAACTTAAGAATGCACCAAAGATAAACTAAACATGCATTATTGATAGAAGCAAGCCATCCATTCACTTAGGTGGAGCCAATGGCTGCTTACAGAGAGAGCCAAGTTGCAACAGCTGGGGCTGTCCTCCTGACTTTACTGTTGACACAGAAACAGTGTTGCTAATGGTTACCACCCTGACAGGAGCATTGCAATTGCTACTGATGGGATTAACAGATAAATGGTGTGCAGGTGCTAAGGCTTTGTGTTATAAATACTTTCCAAGATGTCCAAGTTTTTTTTTTTTCCAAATTTGGATGGATTGTTGTTCCTATGGCTTTTACAGTTCGTGTCTATTTGTCCAAGAGACAAGAGGGATGAATTGCTTAAATGTCCTGTTATTGATTGTTTTTTATTCCAGTCTTGACAGGAGATATGGATTGATGACTGAAACTTCAACACATTACCATACCTGCATTATGACGAAACAGTCTCCACCTACAGCTTAGAACTATAGTATTCCTCAACTAACCCATCTCATTACATCACTCCACTGAGGGGGTTACATTTGCAGTTCTTTTGCAAGAGGAGAGTTCTGTCTTTGTGGTGATGTGTTCAGCTTGAGAGAGCAATACAGGCAGCGGCTTGGCTCTGTGTTAACAGATCCATGACACTGCCTGGGAGCTTAAGGCAAGCAATCAGGTGCACACACTCAATCCTCTGCACATTGTTCTCTCCTGCATTTCTTGGCAGTCGACTTCACTGAACTGTGCGGGCTCAAAACTGAAAGGGCCGACCGTCCAACAGTTATGGAAGATGTACTCAAAAATAGTCTGTTTGGTATGAAGAATTTACTTGAGTGAAAGTACAAAAAGTATTGGCATCAAAATATACTTTAAGTAAAAGTAAAAGTACTCATTGTGCAGAAGGTCCCATTTCATACGTTTTCAAATAAAATGTATAAACATCCTTTGAAAATCTACAAGCTCACAAAAGCTTGTAAATCACCTATTTTCAAATTGCCAAAGTATAGGTCTGAAGTGGTTTTGTAATAATATTCAAAAGTAACTACCTAAAGTTTTTAAATACCGGTAATTATAGTAGAAGTAAAATTATTATTTAGCTACATTCCACCGCTTGGTGGATCAATGAGGATTTTTCTAACAATATGATGATATAAATCATTTAAATTTGTAATTCAATTTTGAACAGACCAGAGCTGCAGCTCTAGCTATCACGTTGGGGGCTGTTGGGAGCAATCTGAGCGCAGTGTTTTGAGTTGAGCAGGTCTCATCAGATAGCCAGCCCTCACCCAGAGATAACTATACCTGCACGTATGGGCTTACAGTCTCCTGCTCAATGATTCATTGCACAGGAAGGGACCACACAATTGTGTGCACAGAATAATAATCTGTGTCGTGTTACCGTATACCTTCTGGAAATGAGGATCATTTTCAACTAATCTGTTCTGCAGGGGTTTGGGTCGGACAGACGATAGCCCCGCTTCCGCTCGATGCCCATTCAGTAGCTTAGCCATTGTTTGTGTCACATAATTTTGACTGGGAACAAAACAAAATGAATGCGCTAATTATCTGCATGTAGGCCTACTGTATGTCAGGCTTTCTCCTCATTTGCTCACGTCAAGGACCCTCAGTTACAGTCATAGGACAATGTGTCAATCCCCTGTTTACAATAGTGAATCTCAACCACTTAAGCCCTTTTATATATGCTTCGTGTTCGTCATATGACAGCGTCGCATGGCAAACATAGCCGCTCGACAAACTCATAGCGCGTCACATTGTGCCGCACTGTGAGCTTGTAGATACTGTATGGTATTTTTGAAAATGACATTTGGGGTAAAGGTTCTTCCTTGACTTACTGGGAGTGTGTGTGTGCAAAGTTCCACACCGATCAATCCAGCGGTGCCTGAAATTAGCTGCACACAGTCACAAACAGACGAACAGGGGCAAAAACATAATCCCTGCTCCGGCTGTTCTGGCTTGGCTGAGATAAAAGAGGATGCCTGGTTGAAAGTAGTTTCACTGTATGGATTTCAAGAGTAGCCAGCTATATAATTATGAGCAGCATTTTTCTGGGGATCCCCTTATAAATCTGAGGGTCCTGCCTGTGTACCCCAATCCTAACTTTGACAACTGCTGATCAATACCACAGAACATTTCCCAGAACCAAAACTAGACTCTTATGGTATATTGCTGCTGTTGGACAGAAACCTCTTATCTCCATATTTTAACACTGGGTGTTCTTTCATAAATTAACGCCCTAGCTCAATACACAGCACGTTTTCATCTTGTAGACCTGCACATTTTTCTTTTTCTTTTATTATTGAACAATTTTAGACAGTCACGTTTTGGAGGTTTCCAACCGACATAGGTATAGGCGATATTCTGTCTCGCAAACTTTGAGATGGTGAGCAGGCAGGAATCCCAGGCCTGCCTTTAAGTATCAAATCAAATGGTTCTTATCTTGACATTGCATTACTTTATTTCGTTTGATATTGAGTTATGTAAAACTTGATCTTGTGTCAGTATTATTCTACCTGGCGCTCGCTCGCACAGAGCTGGCATGCAGGGCCTCGCTTGGAGTTGGCACCGCTCTGGTTGCAACAGGTGAGGAGAGATGTACAGTCAATCAGATATAGACGTAAATCATTTCCTCCCTGCTTGTTCATCAGACTGCATGCCAGTGCCTATCACGCCCGGGGAGGGAAACGTATCCCCACTATGCTATGCTATGCTGTCAGTACCTGAATGCAGTCTGCAGTCTCTCTTGACACCATTCCATTCCCATAAGATTGTTCCAAGTCCTCCCCTGCCTTTCAAACTGACCTGAGCAATCTACTGTACCACCACAGCTCTGTAACAGTGTGTGTGTGTGTGTGTGTGTGTGTGTGTGTGTGTGTGTGTGTGTGTGTGTGTGTGTGTGTGTGTGTGTGTGTGTGTGTGTGTGTGTGTGTGTGTGTGTGTGTGTGTGTGTGTGTGTGTGTGTGTGTGTGTGTATTTGCGTGTGTGCGACATGCATGTGTGCGTGTCTCTTCTTTGTTATCGTTATTTCTTTCACGATGTTGAGGAACCAAAACCAAATGATTTGCCTCATTTGGACTTGGACTCATGTAACGATAAAAACACATATTGAATTTCGAACATATCCCACTAAGACCCATCACAAACCCTTTTACATGCTCAAAAATCTACTATTTGTGGCTAATGGTCCCCCGAGAATATGGAGGCTGGGGTTCAAAGTGGTTAGCAATTGCCATGTTAACCTTGCCCCCTTTCTCCAACATGTTGCCGCTGACAGAAGCTATATTGTACCAACTGGAACTGTGCCATTGTGTGTGTGCCAAGTGCGTCCAGTATAGAGGAAGGGGCGGAAATTAGGCTTCCTTTTCCACAGGTTTGGACTGAGAGAGCTGAAATAATAGCATGACACAAAGCCCTCCTTAACCTTTTGTGCAAATTGTATACAGTACGTGACACTCATTATTTTCTCTGTATAGGTTTTCCCACACTATGGTTACGACTTACTTTGTTGCATATACTGTATGTATACAGTATGTATGATGTTTTGCCTCAGGCTGTGGAACATCAGAAGGCTGATGATAAATGGACGAAAATTATGTGCACAACCTTTTGATGATTGACCGATTGACAGCATGTGAGTTCCGCGCCATTAACAGCATAAATCACTGTCAAAATCAAAACTTAAAGTACGGATACCGAACACGTAATCCATATTTTGGCCGGGTATGAACTAGTTAATCAGAATGCCTGTCACTTCTCAGCCAGGGCTAACTTTCTTTAGATATTGTAATATTTGTCAGTGTATGTTAATATATCACTACTGTATGTAAATGCATTGTTATTTTGAGGTCTTTGTTCTTTATGTAAGACATAAACAATGTAAAGAATATTTGTTCATATACTGTATAGAAAAGGCAGAGAAGCCTGTGGCATTATGATTTATTCAAACCATTTCTTGTTATATTTGTTCCAGATTTTTAAGTGGCTGTGCACAATATTCAGATGTATTTAAAAGAATGCTAAAAAGTGACAAAATCTTGGCTGTCTTGATCTTATACAAAATACACAGATTCTACCTTCTAATTTTGAGCGCTGTTCCTGGAAGATCTAAGCTCCAACATCTGGCTTTGTCCGTATGTCCGCCCAGGGTGACATTGGCCAAGCTTCGCGGGACGCTTAATGAAATTAACTCATAAATAGTACTGCTCACTCACTTCGACACCTGGCTACTGTATATTCTCCCGCACATTCTGGTCTATTTAAGAATACAGAATAGAATATTGACAACACTCATTTAACTTTCAAGTCATACCATCCAGCATTAGTAGCCTATTCCCCACCGTGCCGGGCACTAATGACCCTGTTAGTTGGGCGGTGTCTGGATCGTGAGTCTGCTTGGCATTTAGGGTGGCACCCATGTGTTTTTTGATTGGTGTAATTATGAAAATGCCATAACACTGTTTGATGCCATTCATCGCTGCTGGATCAGAGATGGAATATAAGACATTTTAGCTGGGATTCATTCCCAACGTACACAGGGGAAGTATCTTGTAGTAAAGCTGAATCCACTGAATGTTCAAAGTTCAGTTTTTTGGGGTGTAATTGAGTTCAGAAAAAAATAAATGTCATTAAAAAATCAAACCTCGGTTCGAAGTGAAGCAGTGAACTTTTATTCTATGTGTTCTAGAGTTATGAACTCTGTGATCTATACATTCTTTATATTCTGAATGAATTAATGATTTTATCTGGAGGGCCGAATTGTCATGTGAAGCTTGACCAATCCTCAAAGTATCCAATCATCAGACCGGGACGGACACTACACACATACGTACGTATGGACGGACGGACGGACGGACGGACGGACGGACGGACGGACGGACGTAAGTACGTACGGGACAGATAAAACCTGTTCATTCTGAACTGAAATGGCCATATATGGACATGGGACACACATTTTGCTTTTTGAAAAAGCCTATTCATTCTGGACTGATATTCTGGACGTACGAGACAGAAAAAACCTGTTCATTCTGGACTGGAGTGACCATATATGGACATGAGGTGACATACATTTTGTTTTTGAAAAAACCTGTTCATTCTGGACTGGAATGACCATATATGG
Source organism: Nannobrachium achirus (assembly GCF_963921795.1). Taxonomy (NCBI): domain Eukaryota; kingdom Metazoa; phylum Chordata; class Actinopteri; order Myctophiformes; family Myctophidae; genus Nannobrachium; species Nannobrachium achirus. Next base: position 33,848,374 of record NC_137825.1, on the reverse strand, counting down.
ACATGAAACACACATTTTGTTTTTGAAAAAACCTGCTCATTCTGGACTGAAATGACCATATATGGGCGTGGGACACACGCCCATATACTGGAAGCGGCTTTCACCGCTTCAAAAAGCTACAAGCTCCTATAGCGCAGCACGACATCTGCACTGGGATCTGTGTACGGCTGCTTCATAGAGACCAGCTCCCACGCATGCTCAGGGCGGCCGGCGCGATAGCATTGTCATAAACATGGGAGGTTTGGATTTAGAATGGAATGACATGTCCCCACTCCCCACCCACCAACCACCGCAGTCCCCCGTGGTCCTCGGTATCGCTTAACATGGCTGGGGTTGAAAAAGGCCACCCTGCGTTCCTCCGCCGCCGTGACCTCAGTCACTATAAATAATACACCCCTGGAAAAAAGCACACACAAAAAAAGCCAGAGATTCCTGACTGCGGATCGAGTTCTGAGTTCTTCTGGCCACTGGAAAAGTGCTCCTTCCAAGACCTCTCCCCCATTAGGCCTCAGAGAACGTGAGTGAAACGCTATATAGGAGGGTCTATATACTCCTGCCGTGTGGACCGCTGCATGGTTGGGATGTCAGAGGGAGCAAGCAGGACGCCTCCCCACTGAGTGCACTCACGTTAAAGCTGGACAATGTAACTTTCCTCTTCCACACCTCTTCTGAACCTGGTTTCCCTGCTTAAGTGCTGACATTTTTACCATTGAGCTAATAGAGCCGTCTTGCTTTAAACTGAAGCTTGACCGTCAGGTCAAAATTTGTGTCAGATCCTGTGTAGAAGAGCAGGGAGACAAAACACAACCACCCTAATTGTATAAGTGATATTGTATCAAACATACTACCATACAGATTGCACACAATGTATTCATAAAGGTTACAGTTACATAGTGATGCGTTAAACTGATGTGTGGAATAATGCTCCCACATATGAGATACTGTAAGTTGATAATTTCCGAATGAACTGAAGTAAAGAGCACTAATATATATATATATATATATATATATATATATATATAAATATATATATATATATATATATATTGAAAAACATATTAAATAATAATTGCGTCATTTTTGGAGAGAGAGAGAATGGGAATGACCTGCGTGCGCGTATGATTATGATGTGATACGATGAGCATCAGCACCACAGTGAAAGCCAACCTGGACAGGGCAGGGCAGCTATCATAGACTGTCAGAAGCTGTGTCATGTGGCCTGGCCAAGCCAAAGACCTGCAGGTTTTTTGACACCTTACTGGATTTTGTCTCATCGTGCGGGGCTGGAGGGAGCAGAGCAGAGAGGAGAGACTCGATACAAGCTGGCACTTAGTCAGGAGCGACGGAACGAACGACGCACTGAACCTAAAACCGGGGCTCTCCGGTGACAGCACAGAGAGGCTTGGATTTCAGGGTTTGGTCAGTGTGTGTTATAGTAACCTAGGGTGATTGGAACGCCGTCCCTACTGGGAGGAAGAAAAGGCGTTGGCTGTTGGCACACACGTCTCTGTACACATACTGTACACATACTGTACAGGTCTAAAGCCTTGACATCCTTGACCAGGGGTGACCAAATTCTGGGCCCTGGGTAGAAGGATTCACTTCAATTATTTTGTGCTTTAACTATTGAAAAATAGCAGATGTACAAGCTTGTAGATCTGCTATTTTTTTGAAGAAAAAAAAAAGTTTCTATGTCAGTGGTGCTCAACCTTTTCATGTGAAGGACCCCCAAATTATTTGTATTTGGCCACAGACCCCCATCTAAAAAATCGCATAATAATAAAGGATTTGCACACGTTTTCATGAAAAGAAAAAAAAAAAAAGAAAAAAAAAATATATATATATATATATATATATGTATATATATGTATATATATACACAAGCTCACAGCGTGGCATTTGGCCCCGCGTTGTGAGCTTGTATAACTGCTATTTTTCAATAGCTAAAGTATAAAAGAATTAAGGCCCTTCCGCCTTGGCCCCTAGTAACTCAGTCCCAGATTAGTAAATTCATAGATCGATTGCCAAATATTAATTGAATTGCCCGTCAGAATTTCTGAGAATAAATTGACCATAGAAGCAGAGTGTTTCTCATGCCTTTTGGCATGAGAAACCATGGCATATTTTTTTCCATCCCAGCCAAATACAAATGACAAAATACAAAAAAGTATTTCAAATACGTATTTCAAATGCATGTATTTCAAATACTGCCCATCTCTGCCGGAAGTTATGCGGGAACGCCTACTGAGTGGCAAAAAAATACTTTCTGGCCTTGACAGCCCACACATCTAAACAGAAAAGTCCTATCTGATTGCATTAAACGTTGTTAAACAACGTTATACTCACTTTGCCACTCGATTTGCCATTCACTTCATATGCGCATACCCTCTATTGTGTTGTGGTTCGAGGGAGGGAAGCCGGATTGGGGAGGCCGATATTTGTGTCTAACCTTTTTAACGTTGAGGGATAGGGCGTTCTCCTGCTAACGCTACGTCCCAGTCGCGCAGCCAGAACTGAGGTATATTCGCTGGGCCTGGCAAGATTCAGATGGGCCCATGTATACAAGCGCGCAGCACAGATTACACAACTCAAAAAGAATACAAATGGAACATCAAGTAATTTCACCTGCTTGTATGTACAGTATCCTCAATTCCTCTCTGTCACTCCTTCCCCCCTATACCACTGTAATGGAATCGCTCTGCTCTCATGAATTGTGGATGGGTCTGCCTTTGAGGAGGGCGGCCACACCTGAAGACACAGGAACACAGGGGAGGCAGCCGGCCATAAAATGATGATGATGATGGTATCGCAGATCCCCCGCCAGGCTCTTGGCTTGTCCCAGACAGGAGAATCACAGGCCTGCCCTGGCCACAATAAATCATGAGAGAGGTAGAGAGAGAGAGAAGTAGAGAAAGATCAGAGAGCAGTCTGAGAGCTTTACACATGTAGCCGTGGTATACAGATACGTAGGTCACCTGTATCTTGTATCTGTGCGTCTCCACTGAGCTGGTACTCCCCCAGTGTTGCCAAATTGTGTGAGAGAAATAATGAATCTGGTGTACTGTTGATGCCTATCCATCCATAGCATTGAGATTCCAGTCACTGCTAGCCAGGAGACTGAAGTGTTTTCTAACCTGCAGCGACATCGATAGTGCACCTTAGATGAGTGGCTGTTCGGTGGCCTCCACTCCACCGATCTTTGGCATGGGGTCACATCTGTTTTAAGGCTCAGTGTCCTCCTCTTGAGAAACATGAGGAATGTTTTACGTTCTAAAAAGGTTTTACGTTTGTTTGTCTTCCTGTGGTCTGCTTGGCTTTGTAAAAGACACATGACTGATACATAGTATACAATGTCCGTGCATGTGATCTTGATCTACAGTATATATACCGCAAATCTCCCAGGAGTCAAGCTTGTGAAGATTTAAACCCAAGCAAAGAAAAAAGTATGTGCAGTTCTGCTGTGTATATAGTTGTCTGGTGTGTTTGCCTGCCTGCAAGTTTGATGTCTGTGTTGGTCTGGATGGAAAAAGCCTCCGGGACACAAAGTGGTGTACTGTATGCAGCCTCTATTATATTACACAAAGGAACAGAATATAGACGCTCTGTATCAGATACTCAGACAGAGGGACAGACATGCAGCAGATGATGACTTCTATTATGTCTTCTATTAAGTCTGTGCTACAGTAGCCTTCCTGGCAAAAGCCATAACTCTACACCAGTGGTTTTCAACCTTTTTCATATCAAGGTCCATCATTTATTTGGCATTTGAGCCATGGACCACCATTTGACGAAATTTAGCCTCTCAGACCCAATACTTAGAATATTTTGTTATCATTTGTAAAGGATTTTGGCCACAATTCCATTCTGTACTGTACTGTAATTGTGTAGACTTCTTTAAGTAAATTAAATAATGCAGGTGTTTAACAATATTTTAACTCTTGAGAGTGTGAAATGAAACCAAATGGTCCATTTGTTTTCATTTTACACTCAATATTTCATTTTACACTCTCAAAATGCTGACTTAACCACGTATGCCGATCTACAAGATCACAGCGCATCGTAATATGGCGCATTGTGTAGATCGTCTATTTTACTGTAGCTAAGAAACTTGTCTTGCCTTGGCTTGGCTTATGTTATTTATGTTGCTTTTAACCCATTCAGGCCGGGAACACATTTTGCTGTTTGGGAGGGGCTTACAGTACATGTACAGTATGTAGCAACATATTTGTTTTGTAGGCTAATTTCTGATTTAGCTCTATTCTATAGGTTAGGCCTAAATGGGTTGATTTTAAGTTTTTTTTAAGTGATGTGAGTTACTGAGTTTACTGGAACGCATCTGCCTCAGTGGTTTCACTGAGCCTGTTGTGGGAGTGTTTCGCTGTTACTACGTGTCATCTTTTCGACACCCAGCTCTAACCCTTACCCTAAACCTAACCTCCGTGGGCTGAGTCGCTAACCCTCCCGACGCTCCTTTGTCGAAATGACGGTCGTTCGAAAGAGCGAGATTTCCCCGCCTGTTGTCACATTCACAAGTGTCTCCAAGTGGTGCGCTTGAGGGTATCAGCCCTCCCTGACACCAGCTCATTAATGAACTCCAGCGTTCTGCGCCCCTGACCACTGAATCTGTAAACCTCCTTTTAGCATGTCAGGCACAGAGTGTTTACCCCTCTGCACACTCCAACCTGACCCCAGAGACTCAGCCAAGCAGTAGTCGGAGAGGGGATTAGGACTGGGTCGGCTAAAACAGCGCGATGAATGAGGTCAAAGATAGATTTCTTCTTTATCGGCTGAACTTTTCGGCTGTGTCAAAGGTTAACGGCCTAAACACTTGCCGAGCAAAACAACAAAACAGACGGGCAGATGAGGACGCAGACAGCGGGACGATTCTGCCCACGCTCGAGGCGGGCCGGCGACTCAAAAGGTGGGCAATACATTGTCTGACGGGACAGGCAGGACGCGGCAGGGTGGTGGTGGGGTGGTTGAACTCTCTCTGTGATCGAGGCTTCCTGGGTTTGCAGACTCCCGGAGTGGGATGTGGGGCCATGAATGCAGGGCTTTGTCCGGCACACCATCATCAAATTCCACTGGAGCCACTATGTGGAGAGAGCTGCAGAGAGAGAGACAGAGAGAGAGAGAGAGAGAGAGAGAGACAGAGAGAGAGAGAGGGCAGGGCAGGACAGGCCAGGGCAGGAGAGGGCTGGAGAGGAGACACTCAACAGGCACTCGGCCACAATGCGACAATGTCAGGCGAGGGAAAGGGGGATGGGTCCTCGTGTTGGGGAGTGTTCCAAGGGGTCTCATGCGCTGCTGCCTTTCTAAATTCATATGGCAGGCAGGCAGAGCACTTCACCGCCGCCCCCATCTGGGGTTCCTCTACTGTCATTCTTTAGTATCGTACGTGTTTTTTTGTTTTGTTGTTCTTATCAAAAACAGCACAGGCCTGAAACGAACCCGAAGGCCTCTCCCTCTCTCTCTCTCTCTCTCTCTCTCTCTCTCTCTCTCTCTCTCTCTCTCACTCTCAAGTCCCGAGAGAGCTCTGCACATTTAATCACTTTCAACCTGTTGACCCTGGTGTTGTTTTGGGCATGTCATTATAGATGAAAACTTCAAAAGAAATTCCAATGATTTAAAATAAATGAATAAATACATACTGTACTGTAAATCAAAATTAATAGATCCACATGCAAGTCCACAAACGGTTATTTTCATAACATGTCAAATAAGTAGGGCTTAAGTGGTTAATCCACTGCAAAACTGATTTTAAAGTAAGGACAGTGCCTTCACTCCTCAGCCTGAGGAAGTACTAATCCTCTCTCTCTCTCTCTCTCTCTCTCTCTCTCTCTCTCTCTCTCTCTCTCTCTCTCCCCCTCTCTCCCTCTCTCTCACACACACAACACACACACTCTGCAGTAATGAACTGTTCCATGTTTTAATCTCTGGCTGGTCCACGGCCAGCAGTGGAAGGTATGAGTCATGGTCATCATCATCATCAGCAGCAGGGCCTGCTACACAGGCTGGGCCTGCAGTGGATCTGCACAGCGCTGTGGAATCCAAGCCTCTCAAATTCGCTGCTTTAATTTGTTTTCCATTATCACTCTCATCAGTGCACAGTGTGCATTTTCTCTCATCCCCATGTCTATGTTTAACATTGTTTACTTTCAACCGTGAACGACCTTTCGCAAATCCTCGGTTTTGAGGATTCGCCGTTGTTGTTGTGATTGATGTTGGGGCACTCATGATGCAGTCCTCCAGTCAAACATGTCGAGTAGATTACTCTTTGAAGTTGCTCAGCTGGAGCATGTGACTTGAGCTATTTTTGGGCCAAACTTTTTCTTCTTCGTTTTTTCCTTCAAGAGAACATAGCCCCCGGAGGGGCGGTGGAGGATCGCGCTCGCTGGACGGACCTCCACCCCAAATTAGGGTAAAAAACAGCCCAAGCTCAGTATGGGAGGAAGTGAGCGCAGGGTTCCGTAGAACAGCCTCAGGATCGCTCCACGGTGACTCACGGTCAAGGCGGTCACGGCCCCAAAGACCCCCGGCATTCCTCATCGTTTTGTCACTCGAGGGGCGAGGATGTCGGGAGGGGAGGGGGGCACGGGGGCATGTTCGCAACATGCGGCCCGCCGGCCGATGTGTGAACCGCGCGCCGACAAGACAAATAAAGAAAGGAAGGAAGTGGGGAAGTCTGCAGGGTCTATCTCTTTCTCCCTCTGTCTCCTCTCTCTGTGTCTCTCTCTCTCCTGTGTTCCCTTTCACACGAACGCTCTCACCCCCCCCCCCTTCCCCCCCAACCACCTCCATCGTTGTCTTTAATGGCTCGTTAAGTGTTCCATTTGCTCAGCTCCCGCCGTATGCCACTTTATTATAGCCAACCTAAGTCTATGTGTCCGTCCACACACACAATGAGGTGCCTGTCGGTGTTAATGAGGCGCTAGTGTGCAGCTGGCCTGAGCCTGGGTCTTGGCCGTTCGCTGGACACAGGTTTTGGAACCGATCAAGGCATGGGACATCTTACATATTTGTAACCGTCAGGTCGCAGTTACTATCAAAACCTCCACCGGAGGTCAGTCAGTCAGTCTGTCGGTTACGTCACACTTTTCCCCTACTCATATCTCCGCCACCGTTGCCCCTATCCATGCCAAACTTTGCACACACACTCCTTGGTTGCCAAACCACAACCTCCACCCCTCATTTCTCACATGCCCCTCGTCTAGCGCCAGTCCGATTCTTTCAAAACACATTTTTGGACACTGCTCCAACACATTTTGCCCTAGAATCCCACAAAGCGGTACACAGTATGTCTACAGTCATGTCGTCAACATGGATCTGTCCCATTTAGCGCCACCATCAGGCCGATTTTTGCAAAACACATTTTTGGACACTGCTCCTAAAGATTTTGTCCTAAAATCACGCAAACCCAGGAACCAATGGCACTTACTGTACAGGCCTATTTGTGTATACATGAGACCTGACGGTCGCTTATCTCCCGATTAGGGAGTCTTACTGGTATACAGTATATGATTTATACTTAGTTGCACGTAAGTTTGGCATCCGGAAGTGGAAGGAACCGAATCAGAGGAACCGGATCCAACACTGAGGAAGCGGAAAAGGTTCCATCACATTTGGAACTGTTTCTGGAACCTATGAACTTCACGTCTGCTGTACAATTTATTTAATTTGCACACCCCAGTTGTGTGCGGGTGTCGCACACCGGAGATAGCAGATCTACAACTTCACAACATCACGTCAAAGTGCGACACATCGCAAGCTTGTCGAACGGTTATTTTCGGTGTATGCATGACACCAGTGTGCAACTCGGTGCACGTGTGTCATGTGCAACTGCGTATATAAATCAAGCCTAATTGCCTCGTTCAGACTGAGCAGCTTGGTGCAAAAGATTAGCTTAACATTTTTGGGAAATCACATATTTTCTTTATAGCCTCTGTCTGCTCATAATTGTGTGCAATTTCAACACTAATGGTAAATGGTAAATGGTGCATTTATATAGCGCTTTTATCCAAAGCGCTTTACATAGATTGTGCATTACATTCACCCATTCACGCACACATTCATACACCGGTGGCGGATGAAACCATGCAAGGCACCAACCTACTCACCGGGAGCAATTAGGGGTTCAGAGTCTTGCCCAAGGACTCTTCGACATTAACTCAGGGGGAGCCCAGATTCGAACTGGGAACCCTTCGTGCTCTAATAACGGTTTCTCTACCCCTGAGCTATGCCTCCCCACCCAACACTGTGAGGGAAGTCTCCACGCTCCATCCACCCATGAAGTGAGAATGTGCAACAGGTGCCATGAATGCTTGCTGCAGGTCTCACTTGCCATGTTAGCATTGCATTAACAATATAGGCCTGTATATTATTTTTTTCTGTGGCTTATTAATTGCCATAATTCCATTAGAATCAGTGCTTCTGCCAACTCATTGTGATCACTACTGATTGCGGTACATGTTAACAACATTTTAATTCATTTCAAACCAATCTTCATTGGTATTCCACATTTCACACATTAAAGTGCAATACCAGGCCTATGTGTGTCATATGAAAATGAAATTTTGAAAAAACAAGGTACTTTGGTTTTCAGCAAATTAAAACATCACAGAAATGATGAAACAAAGAAAACAAAAAGACACTGCAAAAATATTTAGGTTTAAGATTTACAGGTGCACAGATAAGTGTGACATGCTCTAGCATTATATAGTGTGAATTAATTAACCTCACACACAGAGTGTATAAACCATGTAGAACAAGGACTTGAGCCTGCATGTTAAAATGTCAATCACTTGAACCTGAGAAACACTGCAAAAATGTCATCCTCTACCAGCAGTGTCTACTACTCGCAGGGATCTGGTGTTGCGACCGTGCACATGCATAGACACACATAGAGTACGTTGACAGCATACACAGCTTGCATGGCCGTGGCATGTACAACTCTTGCTCCCTGCCAAAGGTGAGAGTGCACCATGCCGGGGATCAGAGTGCGTAAGCATGTTCTCAAGTTAGGCCCTCAGACAGACACACCCTGTAGCAACCTGACCCTTTCTGTCGTTCAGCAACCACTAATTACACTTTGAAAATGGCTAACAGTTGATTTGCTCTGTCAGCGTTTTGATCTGTACGCTGTTCCATGCAGTATGCACAACTGGTGTGACATTCAGACTCATAATGGCCGTCGCTTAAAAGCTACGGCGCGTATACAGTACTAGTAGGGGGAGGCCGTCTGGTAATCCGGAGGTCAATGGATCGACCCTCAGCCTCACCCAGTGTACGTGTCGAAGTGTCCTTGAACAAGATACTTAATAAGACACAATAAGCCATCTGAGTAACCGTTAGCTGGGTAAAGCTGTAAAAGCAACTTCACCCTCCCCTGGAGTCGAGCAAATACTCCTTTCCTTTCACTTACATTCTCACAGATGGCCCAGAATGAGCGCTCTGTATAACGTCCGTCGAGGTCGGATGTTTCCAGCGCAAGAACATGGGAAACATGATTGACCCAGAGAAGTTGATCTTTTGTAGAACATGGAATGAATCTCTTCTCTTTCCTCTTAACATTCGTTCTCTCATAATTCACTTTGTGGCCAAACAAAAGACCAAGGGCAAGTCAGATATAATGCTATGAGGCGGAGAAAGGAATTCAAATAGGCTTCGTTTCTTTTTTGTTCTGAGGCATTTTGTGACCCCCGCTCCCTCTGCCTCTCCTTCTGACATGCCGATGGTGTCTGGCTGACAGAGACCCTCACAGGCTTCCAAATTGTTCTCCCTCTCCCAAATTTGGGCTGCAGTAGAATAGGTCTATTCTTCCACGAGGCCGGCCTTCAGCGCACTCGAGAGAAAGCCACAAAGCTTCCCAGGCAGAATCTCCTCTTAGACGACCATTGTATAGGAACTCTTCATTTTGTCAGAGGACAATTTAATCGCTTCCCCTCCTTTTTTAACCGGGCAACGTAGGAGAATTGACTGGAATCAGTCGTGGGCCGTTGGTATGCCATCAACTCACCTCAGGCGCCAAGATGAGGACGTAGGAGGTTTGCGACAAATATGGACACATGACCCCCATATTTAGGTAACACATGGACAGATGACGCCAAACAATGTCTCAGTAGAGTTCTGTAAGGCAATTTTCAGCTATTTCTGTCCTCCATCAAAGCCCCCGGTCCTGACTATTACCACGTTGGCTCCGAATGCGGCCCGCTCTAATGATGAATGTGACGGGTGCATGTACTGTACTATTCTGTAGTGGAGCGTGTCAGGTGCATGCACCACGTGAGCTATAGCTTGTGCCATGAACCATGAGCTCGACCCCACCCCGCCCCGGTGGACCCGTGTGGCATCTACAGTACAGTATAGAACTTCACATCGCATGTGCACATGCGTGTGCGTGTGTGTACAGTATGTGTGCGTGTGTGCGGACAAGATGGGCCGTGGCAGCTGGGAATGTACATACTGAACTCACGAGGAGCCGCCTGCCAAGGTCGTCCTTAATGGCAGGGTCACGGGTACGAGTAGATCTACTGCAGGCAGCGCAGCGCGTCCAGAGGTTGGTGTTGCTGTCCGGAGAGACTTGCGGGACGTGTCGCCCTCTCTGTGCAGTCCCCTCAGTCAGGCCTGCATGCGAGCTATGTCGCAGACCTGGAGGTATAGGATTACTGCACAGTGAATCATGAGGGGAGGAGAACTGTTCTTTGCTGCACGCACTCGGTTCCCTCAACTTTTTTCCCTCTGACCGCTGTACCTCACCCAACACAAACCACGGTTAGAATTCAAACCACCCTCCTCCTGATCTTAGCAGAGATATGCATGGTACGTAATAGTGAACTAGAGGTGATCCTCAACTTTTTGTCCAAGGACCCCTGGTTTGGTATGCAAACGACGGACGACCCTTTTTTCATTTTTCCGCCTTCTACATTTATTGGTCTAGTCTATATATCTTTGAGGACCCCAACCTACACTGTAAATTCCTCTGTGTTATTTAACTCTGAGAGTGCACACGCAAAAGGGGTCCATTTGTTTTCATTTGCACACTCTTACAGAGTACAGAGTACCCACCCGTACAGAGAGTTACAGAGTACAGACCCATAGCAGTCCATTTGGACCAGGTCATCCTCAGACCCAAGACGTTGAGAGCCAGTGAACGAGAGCAGTTCAAGTCAGAGAAAAGGCTTTACAAGAACCTGTAGTAGGCTATGTGTCTGTCTGAACAGAAATAACACCTGGAATGATGTTAAACCGACTCCTACTTTAGCCCAGAGTTTGCGGTCTGTTCTCTAACATGACTCCTCGACCTCAAATACTCCTGACACACCCCTGACATTTTTGGGAATGCTGCCAACAGAGAGGGGGGGGGGGGGGGGGGTCCAGGAAGCCATGTTGTGGTTGACCACAAACAGGGCGAAATGGTGCGGTATGTGCCATGGCGTGTCCGAGTGCCGTCAGCTCCGACGTGCCGATCGGACGGAAAAGTAACGAAACGTGAAAATGGAAGTAAACCGATTCGGTTTTGTCCTCCGCTAAAACACCCATCGCTATTTCTGTCTCTAATCCCTGTGTGTGTGTGTGTGTGTGTGTGTGTGTGTGTGGCTGCCAACCCTCTCTGTCACTATGGCTCACATCCCTGTGTGTAACAGAAGCCGGTTGCGGTGAAGCCGCCGGTTGTTTTACACAGCTTGCTTTCTTCTTTCCATGCAAGCGTTCAGCGGGACCACCCCGCGTCCTCCAAGACCACACTGGGTGTGGAGAGGAGGAGGAGGAGAGGTGGCCTTTCGCGCGCTTTCCACGGCTCGTTCTTTTCTCCCCATCTCTCTCTCTCTCTCTCTCTCTCTCTCTCTCTCTCTCTCTCTCTCTAGCTCTTGCTCTCTCTCTCCCTCTCCTCATATCTGTTTCTCACCTCTATAGCCTATCTAAAAGCAGATCTATGCTTATGAATCTGCTATTTTCAGCGTGGAACATGTAGTACGCCGATAGGCTAGCCAGTATGAGTAGTATAAAGTAAGTAGTAGAGTAGTAGTATAGCTAAAACAAATTAAAACTAAACATTTTTAACTAAAAGATTTGCTTCTGGGGGTCCCTGGAACAAAATCTATTGACATGGGGGTCGGCGGCCAAGTTTCTGAGGTCACACCTCACACCTTCCCTCATGGGTTCCCGTGATGAACAAATCTGTATTTTCACTATTTGAAACAGGGCTTGAGTGATTAATTCATAAATTCGTAAATGCATGTTTTCCCTTCTTTTATTCTACGGTTCAGTAGAAGAAATTAAAAGCCAGGATTAAATCCACATGATTTACTACAAAGTAATACGGTGTCACTTGCCAAAAAATGACACATTGTTTAGCTTGTAGACCCGTTCCTTTTGGCAACACATGTGTGTGTTATAAATTAGGCTTGAGATGTTACCATACAAGTTTTCTGCGATTTATAATCTGTCACACACAGCGTAGTTTATGACAGCAGGGAGTCCACGTGATGCTTGTCTTGGAAAGCAGTGTACAACATCCTTTCACAACGTTACCAACGTGAACCTGATGAACCGCTTTGCTTTGAAACGCTCACCCTCAGGGACGTGCTGGCCATTGGGAAAAGCGGGACAACCCCAGAACGGCCGGTTCATTCCCGGCCGGTCCAGGCCGGCCATTAGGAAAAGATTAAAAATAAAATGTCGGCCTTCGTTCCATTTTGGGGGCTGTGCGGCCAACAAAGTAAATCGTCACTGTCGGGCAGAAACCTTCTCCAAGTTTAAAATGTATAATTTTTTTCGCAAAGCAAAGCCCTGCTTCATCATATAAGGCCGTTGCACAAAAGTAGTGAAAACAGCAGATCTACAAGCACACAACGCCTCACGGTGCGAGGCGTTGTGTGCTTGCAGATCGTCTGTTTTCACTAGTTTATATCATTTTTAAAATGATAAATACAAAACAAACGGTTTTGGACATACAAGCTTTCCACCCGACAACGACGAAATATAACTCATGTACAGTAATTGGCCCACTGGCTTGTCACTTGTCATGATCTGAAATGGCAAATCTTTGAGTAGCAGCAGCAGCGCTATAGAGAGAGATCTCTCTCTATAGCACGCAATGAGGGCCTCTCCAACTCTTTTTCCCGGGCTGAATCAGGGGCCCAGCACGTCCCTGCTCACCCTCCACTCCGCTGGCACAGAAACAGGCTGTTCATCATGTCCTGTTGTTTCGCTTTGTTTTGTTATCCCCTCAAATCTTTACACGAATGGAAACAGAGGGAGGATTCATGTACAGTTATTTATGATCTATGAAAGAATGAGGGTTTCTCGTGTACTTCTCAATCACGTGTTGTGCTTCTGTTCTGTGAATAGGGTTCTGAGAAAATGTTTGCAGGTGATGGTATTGCTCTTTTAACTATTTGTGTTGTTCAAATAATGTGCAGGTATCTCAGTCGGTAGAGTTCTCGCCTTTGGACCACAAGGTCGTGGGTTTCGATCCAAGGCACCACCAACTCAGCGTATGAGTAGCATCGGTTTGGGCGTGGCAAGTTGGGAGGTGGACTCCCTAGTAGTAATGCCCTGGCCTATAAGCTCATCAGTGACAATATCGGTCTCCCCTGGTCAAGATCTCCCCTTCTCTTCCCCTCCGTCTTGGAATAGTGGTAGGAGTTTTGGCTCATGTGCAGGGGAGGCCAGGGTTCAAGTCCAGGGTAGGACATAGTTACAGGCAGGGACGTGCTGGGCCCCTGATTCAGCCTGGGAAAAAGAGTTGGAGAGGCCCTCATTGCGACTCAAAGAGTTGCCATTTCAGATCATGACAAGTGACAAGCCAGTGGGCCAATTACTGTACATGAGTTATATTTCGTCGTTGTCGGGTGGAAACCTTGTATGTCCAAAGCTGTTTGTTTTGTATATCATTTTGAAAATGATTTAAACTAGTGAAAACAGCTGATCTACAAGCACACAACGCCTCACACCGCATCTGCTGTTTTCACTACTTTTGTGCAACGGCCTTGTATGATGAAGCAGGGCTTTGCTTTGCGAAAAAATTTATAAATTTGAAACTTGGAGATACGAGGTTTCTGCCCGACAGTAACGATATACTTTGTTGGCCGCCCAGCCCCTAAAATGGAACGAGGGCCGACATTTTATTTTTAATTTTTTCCTAATGGCCGGCCTGGACCAGGCCGGGAATGAACCGGCCGTTCGGGAGTTGTCCTGCTTTTCCCAGTGGCCAGCACGTCCCTGGTTACAGGTTACAGTTTTAATACTGTATAACACCAGTAAGACTCCCTAATCGGGAGATAAGCGACCGTTGGTCGCTTATCTCCACAAATAGGCCAAAAGTTTGTTTTACCAATTATTACACTCTATGTGAACATTTACATCAACAAATCCCAAGTACAGGGCATCATCTGGGATACAATCCCTTTTATGCCCATATATGGAGATCCCTAACATAATCCCTTTCATGCCCATATATGGAGATCCCTAACAGAATCCCTTTTATGCCCATATATGGAGATCCCTAACAGCATCCCTTTTATGCCCGTATATGGAGATCACTAACAGCTAACAGAATCCCTTTTATGCCCATATATGGAGATCCCTAACAGAATCCCTTTTATGCCCATATATGGAGATCCCTAACAGAATCCCTTTTATGCCCATATATGGAGATCCCTAACAGAATCCCTTTTATGCCCATATATGGAGATCCCTAACAGAATCCCTTTTATGCCCATATATGGAGATCCCTAACAGAATCCCTTTTATGCCCAGTTGGTTGCTAGGGTAAAAAAACATGGTTGCTATGGTAAACAGTTGGTTGCTAGGGTAAACAGTTGGTTGCTAGGGTAAAACCATGGTTGCTAAGGTGGTTGCTAATGTACACTAACAGACCAGCAACAACAGACTGTTGCCACAGCAACGTACACAAAGGTTTGTGTACACATGTGGTGTGATGTCATACTGAAGATATATGACATCACACCGTACACAAACAAAGGTGTGACGTGTGACGGACGGACGGCCGGTGGAGGTTTTCATAGTAAACTGCTCCCTGACGGTCGCAAATACAGTACTTACTGCCCCACAAAGTGCAGTAACTATAATGTAACGGATAAAATGGTTTAAAAGTGTTTCGATTAGTCAGCTAAATGGGTTATCGGCATATAAGTGATAATTGTTTATCCCCCAAAATCCCAAAGGCTAATTTGACCTTTGGGATACACAAATACGTGTCCAAAAAACGTTACTGCACTTTGGATTTGTAGGGCAGCATACATGTAGTTCGCCAACAAGTTAAACATGCAGGTACTGTAAAGTACATGGTCACTTTCATTTAGGGTGTATTTACGTGTGCAGTACGATGCATATTGCATCAGTGAGGTCATGCACTAAAATGGATGCCTAAGCCATTAGTTTTTTGTTTTGTTTTTTCTCATTCAAGGCATTCTGATTGGACGGGGAAAGAGCATATGTTGCTGCTTGTCATAGCGAAAGCCTATTAGCCTGAATGGCACGTCACTGTGATAGCTATTCACATACCACACACACACACACACACACACACACACACGCTCGTGCATGTGCACACGTACGTGCACACACACACACACACACACACACACACACACACACACACACACACACACACACACACACACACACACACCCCTACTGACTGCATGTAACTCTGAGTCTGCACAAATATAACCAAATCCATTTGGTTATATTTGTTCACACTCAGAGTGAAACCAATTAAATTAAATGAACTGTCACAAACTAAACAGATTTAACTTAATTTGAGTGTCAAAACCACAAACCACCTCTGACACGCAGTGCGACGAGTAGACAGAAATTATCGTATGATGAGCCTTAGTGAGGCCCAAATCCAATTGCACGAAGATGTTGTCGTGAATGGACACAGTGTTTTGCTGCCTTAAATTAATTAAAAATGAATTTGATTGCTTGCTGCTCCGGCGGTGGAGAATGTATCAGATGGCTGCGAGGCCTGCAGTGCTGGGCAGTCCTGATGTGAACTGGAGCGCTGTGTAATAAAGCCAGCGTGATCACAGAGCGGCGCTGCCTGACCCGTCCGACATAAATCTGACATTGTGTTTACCTCTCCTAAGATGGTCTGTCTCTGTCCAGGGACGTGCAGAGAATGTTAGAGAGGCAGGGGCTGAAATTTATAAAAGGGAGGTTTGGTGAAAATATGGAAATTAGCAGACCTCCAAGCTCACAACGAGTCACCCTGCAACGTGTTGTGAGCTTGGAGGTCGTCTATTTTCAGTGCTTGTTACCACACAGAACTAAGCATAATCAAGTCAATGCTGGAGATGTAGCGTGCCGCGTACGGCATGGATTTCTACACAGTGAGGGCAATTCTTTCAACATAAGATGCTGCATTCAAGTTCAGGAGAGTTTGGACAAGGCAATTCTCTTGAATGCTGCCTTCAGATATGGCATGGAAAGAAGGCATTTGCATTTCTTTCACCATATAGTAAAAACTGCATTTATTGTCTGGAGAGGGAACTTTTTACAGATAGATAAAAGGGCTGGGGCTCAAGCCCCGTTTGATGTCTATGTGTGCACATGACTGGGTCTGACCATGAAGTGATGGAGGTGAGGTTGGGAACTTGTACAGGGGGAGCTTATTGCGACCGAAGGTCGCATATACTCTGAAGAACCATGTCGCTTGAGTGACCTTCCGTATCCTTGTGACCGTCCTTCCGTATCCTCTGTGATGTCAGTGTGATGTCAGCAAGTTGTGACATCACTTCCTGTACAGGGCGGCTACACGAAATGTGGATAACACTATATATATGGAGATAGTCCAGTCGATCATGTCATATGGGACTACCGTCATAGAAAGTAGCCATTGTTAGGCCGGAGTCAATGGCTGTCTGTCTGACTGTCTGTACAGGAAGTGATGTCACATGACATACTTTTTATATATATATGTAAATATGGGGGCGTCTGTGTTAAAAACGTTTCGTTGTCAAGCTCAACGTTGGGCATTTGGACCTATACATGGAGAAATGGAGAGAATCTGTTTGGCCTAAACATGGAGATGTGGAGAACACGTTGACAGTATTAGGCCTGGATCCAACTTTAAGTCGACGCACATGATTCCAGAAGTGTAGTGCTTATTCGCTCTTGTATCAAACCGGTACTCGAAACGTACTTAGAATTTAACATATTTTCTAAAGTAAATATGGGGGCGGCTGTGTTAAGAACGTTTCGTTGTCAAGCTCAACGTTGGGCATTTGGACCTATACATGGAGAAATGGAGCGAATCTGTTTGGCCTAAACATGGAGATGTGGATAACACTATATATGGAGATAGTCTAGTACATCATGTCATATGGGACTACCGTCATAGACAGTAGCCATTGTTAGGTCGGAGTCAATGGCTGTCTGTCTGACTGTCTGTACAGGAAGTGATGTCACATGACATACCTTTTATGCCCATATATGAGTCCTTCTGTACCACATCTCCATGTTTAGGCAAACTCCACACAGAAAGGCCCTATCGCCAACCCAACCTAGGGTGTGAGCGAGAGGGCCTTTCTGTGTGGAGTTTGCGTGTTCTCCCCGTGTCTCCTAGGGTTGATACCCTCACAAAAACATGAACAAACTCCCCCCAGAATGACAACAACTAGAATCGTCAGAGAAACGCTGTGGTTGGCCAGATTGTCAAGAATTGGCGCGACCTCGCCCTAAAGGGCGAGGTTGCATGTCACCCTGAGGTCGCATTCCACCCTTGGGTGTCTTACTAGTAATACTTGTGTTTATTAGTGACGACACACACACACACATCACATACAGACAGATACAGACACACAGATACACACATCTATCGAGGGAGGGCGAGTGTCAAAGTGAGGCCGGCCCTCGGCCGCGCCGCGCCGTTTCTGGATCTATCTTAAAGAGATACTGTAGTTCACCCAAAAATATCTTGAATTCATGGATATTTTTGTTGTTGTTGTTTTTGTCACATTCCTAAGCCAATCATTTGATGACCAGCAGTGGTTTCCCTATGGAGACACAAAGAGCCTGCTTTGTTCCCTATGAAGAGTCTCCTCAAACTATTGGTTTAGGAATACGACAAAAACAAAACATATCCATGAATTCAAGTCTCCATGCATGGGGTGAGTAACTATCCCTTTAAACACATGCAGTTAAAGGAAACAGACACACATACAGTAGCGCGGACACACACACACACACACACACACACACACACACACACACACACACACACAACACACACACACACACACACAGTGCACAGCTTTTCCCACAGTTAACAACCGTGCGTGTGTGTGCACGCACAGGCAAGGCAGACACATCAATATCAATTCTGCTGTCCAGGTTTTGGCTCATTATTGTATTTTCAGGGGCTTGGTCTGCAGCTGCTGTCTGATGCTGGTTGGCTCAAACAGAGAGCATTAGGTATGGCAGCCTAGCGCCCCCTACCTGTGAAAGCGGTGTTGCTGTCTGTGTGATTCAAAGGCAGACACAGACCATCACCATCCATCCCTCCAGATTCTCAGTCTATTTCTATCTGCAGAGCGCACAGCGTCTGTTGTCATAATTATCCCACTCTGGTTTCTCCCCCCTCGCACATTAATATCATACCACCATCCTACTCCTGTCTGCAGTGGTGGAAAAAGTTTTTTTTTTTTTTTTACTAAAGTAAAAATATCAATAGGCCTACTGTACACTGTAGAAATAATCTGTTAAAGTAAAAGTCCGGAATTAAAAATGTACGTGAATACAAGTATGACAGTATTGCCATCAAAAAGTAAAAACTGTTTGAAAATAGCAGATCTACAAGCTCACAACGCGTCGCATCGCAACGCATTGTGAGGTATAAAATAGGGCTAAAGTGGTTAAAGGGGAAGACCACCCATTTTCAATATTGAAATATGTCATTAATATACCTTAGAGGAGTTGTGTGGAAATAGAAAAAAAGTTCCCCCCCTTCTGTGTTGCCTAGAACTGGAGGATTGATTTTGGGGTTTGTATTGTAAAGTACAATGTGTGATGTCATCAAGTTGTACTTTACAATACAAACCCCAAAATCAATCCTCCAGTTCTAGGCAACACAGAAGGGGGGGAACTTTTTTTCTATTTCCACACAACTCCTCTAAGGTATATTAATGACATAGTAATTTTGGTGGAGTAAAAGTACAATATTTGGATCCGAGATGTAGTGGAGTATACGTAATGGAAATTGGAAATATTCAACTAAAGTTCAAATACCTCAAAATTGCACTTTGTACTTGGTTACTGTGCAGGTGCCAGAGTCTGCAAGCAAGTGTGCATGTCAAAAGGATTACTGTGTGTGTTTGAGAGTGTTGCTGGTTGTCAGGTCAAAGGTCAATGGGTCGTCTTAGCTCATATGTTCTGATGACACAGCTTCATGTTTTTCATCCATTTTTACACTTCAGTAAAATGAAGAAGTGGGCGAATGCTTAATTACTCGGGCGTGCTTCATCATTTGTAGCTTTCCTGGGAAGAGAGAGGATATGGAGACAGAAAAAAAAGAAAGATATGCAGTCTATACGGATAGCATGTGGAGTAACAGGACTAGGCTACATGATATTTTGAACATTAGCATCATATGCAGGTGTGTACACTTGCCGACATGAGTCAAGGTTAAACATTTAAACCTCATATGGTCCCTCAGGGCTCTATAATGGTGTATTTTCTGTTTTCTGTTATTGTAGGGAAAGCTTTCGATGAAAATAGCCGATCGTCTATTTTAAATGAAAGCTTTCCCCATAATACGGATACTGGTGTTTAAGTGGTTAAAGGAGAATTTAGGGCCAAAACGTCTATCTTACCTTTCAAAGTATTTATTTGGTGTCCAAAAACACCTGTCTCTCGCGCTACTTCGTTTCTCCAATGCAAGTGTATGGGACCCAGAAGTACCGCGAGAGTTAAGCGTTTTTTTTGGTGACTGATGTGTAGCGAGAAAAATAACCAGATTAACAATGTATCCAGTCTTTCCCGTGTGAAGCCCTGTTTGGGTTGGACGGCTCGACCAAAAATGTAATATATTGCATCTTTTCAAAAAGGGACATCTGGACCATGTTTTTGCACCACATATTTATACTTTGAAAGGTAAGATAGCCGTTTTGGCCCAAAATTCTCTGTTCAGTGTATTTAAGGTGCAGTTTACGAGGCAACTGGCAATTGAATAGGTATACATCAGGTAAGGATAAGTATTCCAGAGTGGCAGGCTAATCTGGCGACAGGCGGAGTTCAGGCCTTGTTCACTGTAGCTGCAGCTGGGTAGAATTATATTGGTATTAGAAAGGTGTGGGGGGTCCCATTAGGAAGGTGGGGGGGAGAAGGAGTGCATGGACGAGAGGTCCCAGAGGGAGGGAGGGAGATGGAAGATGATGAGAGAGTGATTCTGGAGGGTCAGGAGGGTGAGGTCAAAGCAGGAGGTCAAGAATTTATGGAGAGCAGGTTGTTAAGGCATCAGATAAATCAGAGGAGGTTAACAAGGTGTCAGTCGAGGTGGCAGGTGCACAGACCTATAGCCTTGGATCCAGCCTGCTACGCTATGTTCGGTGGATTTTGTTTTCTCACTTGCACATAGGGATGGGACGATATGAAAATGTCATATCCCGATTTACGATATTATCGCGATAATCAAAATCCATTATCCTGAGGTGTAACATTTGCCAAAAAATAGCCGATCTACAAGCTCACAACGCATCGCAACGTGTTTTGAGCTTGTAGATCGGCTATTTCTACTATTAATGTTTATTTTGAAGTATAAAATACGTAAGTAATTAAATACGTATATTATTTGTCATACCTGCCCTGTGCACCTTTTGTTTACGAAGCCTAAAAGCCAAGATTTAGCCAATAATGTTCAACAAATTGCCATTAACAAATCGTTAATCGCAATTATTTGAGTGACAATCAATCGTCAAGTCAAATTTCATAATAATGACAGCGCTATTCTTAGCCTATCTCTAAGGGAGATAGTATCCATATTCCATGAGAAAACCCATTGCAACTGCTCGTATCCACGATCTTGTTCTTTCTGTCATGGCATTCACGGCCATAGCATTAGTTATCCATATTGAATGGTGCACGCCTCTATAGTCAGTTGGATTCATTTTAAAAATCCAGGATTATTGGAATGGCTCAATTTGGTTTTGGGGTGGATGTTGCATCCCGAACATCCTGTCGTAGCTATTGAGGTGGAGGAGATCAGTGTCGCCTTCCAGCCGGCTGTGGTCGGTTTGGACGAAGCCAAGGAAGCTGAAAGCCAAGTTTAGCTGCACTTGAACAACCGTTCCAGGCTGCATATCCAGCCCAAGAAACTGTAGAAACCTGTGTAAAAAACTGACAAAACTCGTTTTTTTCAGACATTGTGAAAATAGCCGATCTATATGCTCACAACGCCTCGCAGTGTGTCTTATACAAAATGTAATGCCTCTTTTCCATGAGGACTCCCATCTTTGCCATACCCTAGCTTTTGCTGAACTGACTCCACTGACGGTTTCCTCTGCTGTGGTCGGTTTGGACGAAGCCAAGGAAGCTGAAGGAGGGGAGGGGGAGAGGGATTTAAGACGGAAGGACAGGGGTTGAAGAGGGAGGACATACTGTAAGAGAGGAGATTACAAGAGAGAAGGGAGAGCGGAAAGTAACGCAAGGAGAGAAAAACCAAAAGACAGATTGAGAGAGAGGATGTTGGAAGAGGACAGAGGAGTGGCGGGAGTGAGATGGGGGTTTTGGAAGCTAGAGTTACCTGGTCTATCATTAGCACTGTAATGAGGCGCGGACATGGGCTGACAAAAAAAAAAGAAAAAAATAGAATCCTTGCTCTGCTACAAAGGCTTACCATTGTTTTAGCATGCCCACCACACTTCTAAACATTTTGGATTCCACATCCATAGCTACTATGATCCTGATTAGCCTCTGATTACTGTCATCGTGATTCTGTATCATGCAAACCTCCCGAAACTCAACACAGTGTTACAGTAGCGAGATGTTGGAGAGGGACAGACATTTGCACTCCTCTGTTAGTCTGCTTCCATTGCGCGGTGTAGACGCGAGATGCCAGGAAACCGGGCTGTTTGCAATTACCCCTGGCTCTGTTCTCCGCTTAGACAGGAGGTGATCTCTCGGTGCTAAGCATCACCATATGGGCGTAATCCCCCCGATACCCATCCCGCTCCGTAGCCGCGGATGGGTTAAGAGCACCGGTTCATGTTTCATTTCGGTCATTCCGGCGTTCGGAGTGCATTAGCTCGTAGGAGAGCAACATGTCAAACACATTTTACAGGGAGCAGGTTTTCAAAGTGGGGGTCAGGGTCCCTAGGGGGAGCCGCCAAGGGGGCCTTCTTCGGGTCACCTGATGAAGGCCAGGTTGTATGGCTGAAATGTTGCGTACTTGATTATTGCACAGTAAACTTCTTTCAGAGCTACAGCTGTGTGTGGACTGTTACGTATTAATTTTGTCTTACACCAGTGATCGTTAGCGGACATCGCTCTTTGAAATATGTGGGGGTCCTTGGCATAGAAAAGTTTGGCGTAATGTCAATGCACATTTTATAGTGTCTATATTTGTTTATTATGAATATGATTTATAAGGCAGCGGTTCAATGTTTTTTTTTTTTCAGGCCAAGGACCCCTTAGATCAGTCATCAGTGGTTCTCATCCTTTTCAGCGACCCCCCAGAAAGAATATATTTGAACTGGGGACCCCCCACCCTATAACAAGCACTTGGAATTGCAATTGAGTTGATGCATTACATTTTGTTTGACTCAGTCCCACAGGTATTGTGAAAATGTGCTGTAGCTTGTAGATCCGCTTAAATATTTGAATTCGTTTTTAACATTTTTGGATTTCTTTTGAAAATCTTTTGAAATAACGATAATAAAAAAGGATAATGATCATTTTGAGCCAGAAGCCAGAAGCAATGTGCAAAGTGCTGTCCAGATGACTGTGGGTAATGTAGTTTACATGTACTAGGTACCTTAGTCTTAGCAGCAAGAGGCCTCCACCTCCCTCCCGCTTCTCCTCTTGTCCGCAACGGAAAAGGACATTCAAATGTGTGGAAAACAGCATGACAAATGGCTGCACATTTTATTTCTTGGTATCATATCTCACTTCCTGGCCCCGAAGGGGCTGGTCTGGCATCTGCCTCTACGTTCTATATGAAACATTTTGTCACACGGTGCATCCTGTGCGTTAATGTAGCTCGCAGCTGACGCAGTTTATGATACAGATAAACACTTGCACGTAGTACGGTAGGCCTATACTGACATTGCATGGGGTGGAAACCTAGCACGGTTTCCTCTGCCGTCAGTGTGAAGGTGTGTGTGTGTATGAGTGAAAATGGGTAAATAGTGATGGAATTATGAATCATATTCCATATTGATGAACAGTTTTTCCCAACCATAATAACGTACTCCACACAAGAAATGAGTCCACACCAGTGAATATGCGTTTTTGTGTTGAAGTTTAGTCAGAGTTCAAAGTACTGTACAAGTACAGTATAGCAAAATCACCCATCGTAGCTCTCTGAGTACAAAGCATAATGATTCACAGATATATGGAGTTTACAGAATACATTAGTCACATTCTGATTGGACAATTAAACATAACATGGATGGGATGTTGTTGTGACTGAGTCTCGTGGACTCAGAAGCCAAGGCTGTAGAATGTTTTGGCGTTTTTATTATCCCGTGTCCTGGACACTTTGACATTTCGCTGGTCAATCTTTCTGTCCCTGGAGTGGGGCAGATTCTCGTCTCGTGCATTAGTTATCAGATCAAAACATCATGACATTGACACTGAAAATGGTATCTATACCATGTTAAACAACAATAACATATTTTACTATCAATTCCCTCCTGAGATAGCATTTGAAGTGTTAAATGTCAAGGCAGCATAAACAACCAGGGAAGAAAACATGGGTTCAACTTTTTAAAGGTATTTGAAACAGAACTTAATAATTGAACAATTTAAGTCAAAACATTTCGATAGCTTTAAGTTTTTTAAAGAGGAGGGTCAAAATAACTGTATATTTCCAAAGTTATTTAAGTCTTTTAAAGGTATTTAAATCAGAATACAACCAAAGGTAAAAATATTTTGATAATGAAAGATAAAGGACTGTATAATTTGGAATCATTGGGGGGAGTGCGTCAAAGGGCAGTCTGAGATTAAACCCACTTAAGTCCTTCGGACCTCCCATAAGGCGCAGTCCCGGGCAGACCCCTTTCCACCTGAGGTCTGCACCCAGGCAACCCTGGACAGAGAGTTCAAGTTCTCCTGCTTCCCGGTGTCTTCTTTTCAAAGCCCACCGATCACAGGAGACACAGCTCGCCTACTGACGCATTCGCTTTTGGCTTACTGTGGCTAGACTCTACATTAAGCCCCACACGACGGCTCCATAGAGTCTTACTGTCATCTGTGATGGGACCGACCGGTGACCGAGTCGTTAGCGACCCCTGACCCCGTAGTGATGATTGGTCACCCAGGGAGGAAGCCGACGGTCTGATCCCGACCCCACTTGGCTATGGGAATCGAAACTTTAACCGTTTTCACCAGTCTTGCCTGTTCACAGAGGTCGTCCCAAAAACCGCACCCTCTGCTAGGTGTGGACTGTCATCCACGTACCACGTGTTGCCTGACACACTGCCTCACAGGGTCTCACGATGTGCGACAATCACGCCGACTAGACGGTACCACGGCAGGGTGTGAACTCACCCTTCACTAGACACGGGGGCCTTCAGTCACTCCCCAGCACTATAGAAAGTATTTATCGTGCCCTCGGAACCTTGCGATTCCGCCGCCGCCTGTTAGCCCCTAGGTTCGGGGTGCCCAATCCCCTCCCTAAAGGATATTTTCTCAAATAAGGCCTGTTTAATTTGGGGCCTCTTTAAGTTTAGATAACATGAGTTAGAATATTTTTATGAGAGTGAGGAGACAATCACACGTTCCTTAAAATATATTGATAGAAAAAGGAAACCTTTGATCCATCAATAACAAACATTGTCCTGTCGCACCATGACAAACTTTATCACTAAATTTAGAATCTTTCCAAAGTTTTGATGGTGGGGTGCACTACAGAGAGTGCATTTAATGAAAGAGAATATATATATATATATATATTTTTGACGTTTTTAATTTGTTTGGTGAAGTCGCTTCACCTGAGATTGACAAATGTAGAATTTTGAAAATTTGATTAGTGTGGTGGAGCGTCATGGTCCATTCCTTGCTTGACCTATGACCTTCGCGATATGTCCCAGCCAGGGTGGACCTTTTTTGACTCCACAACAGTAAGGTATAGGACCTCTGTCCTCATCATTTCAGTAAGGTTTTATACACTTAATATGACAGTATTTAACATTTCCAGGACGAGGCTATGAGATCTTATCAAAAGAAGAGAGTTGCATTTTGGGACAAGACAACTGTAAATATTAACAAAAATGATATAGGAACTCAGGTGACTTGAATCCTCGTACTCACGAAAAATGATCCTTCCTCACAGATCATGGGAAGAGATATGGACCGTCTATCAAATAGATAAGTCTGAAAAATAGAATAAACATCAGAATTACATGGAAGTTAAGACCATTGTGTGTATTTAGGTATAGACATGTTTGATTTGTTTTAGATATACATCACCAAGAGACACCATTTGTGTCAAATTGTATTAAGTTTGTTCTGTTAGGGGTAAACAGATTTAAACATGGTTAAGCAAAGTGAAATATATATATATTCTGAAATAAAATGAGATGAAAACAAAATGAAATATGTAAATATGAAATCAGAAAATGAAATATGAATTCAGAAAATGAAATTCTCCAAACACATTCCCTCCCGTTTGCCACAGCCAAAAATATTGGGTGTGACAAAAATTGTTTTGTTTGGAGGATAATTTGTTAAAATATGGTTAAATGAGAAACAGATGGTACCGAGGTACAGTAGGGTACCGAGGTACAGTAAAGGACAATGACTCTGCTCACTGTCAGAGTTAGAGTGAGCTTCCAGGCCTGTGAGGGGGGAAGTGTACAATAGTTAGCGAGGCCTGTTTAAAGCCTCTCTAACCAGAAAATGAATGAAAATAAAATAAGAAAAAATGAAATAGAAACATAACATAATCATAATGTCTCTTTTTTTTTTTTTTTTTTTTTTTTTTTAATGTGTAATCCCGTATAAGCCCAGTAGGGTTGTAATAATTGTGGAATTTGACTGGGAAGGTTTGAATGGAGCCCAGCCATCTAAATTGTTTTTGGAACCGTCTCAGCCTGCTTTTACTCAAGTAAAGAGGATAAAGTATTACCAAAAATAAACCAACATGAGAAATTAAAGGTTGAGTAAAGCAGGGCTAGGCCTCTTCCATCCTTAACCCATACTGCAGTTTATGTGTTAAGAATGGTAAAAGTAAATGTTTTTGGTTCATGTCCATAAGATGTGGTTTAAAAGAACAGGATTACTAAATAATACATCTCACACACACAGACCCTCTGACCTTGAAGGCCTGTCTTCTAGCTATCAGTTGTTTTAGAAAGGAATGAAAGCAAGTCAGTTGTTTACACGTTCTCTGCAAGAGGAACGGTTTTCACGACAAAACAGTAGGACAGGAGAAAATGGGTTATAATAAAATAAACAGTCATGAAATTAAACTGGCTAAAATAAAATTGAAATAAAACCGTCAGTCCGTCAAGTTGAGTGTCAGTCAAGTTGGTTAGCGAGTTAGTGGAGTTCCTTCCACGATACCTGTCTATCCAGGTCGAGTCCGTCCTGTCCCCTAAAATGAAATAAATAAAGTAAAAATAATCCCTACCACATTGGTGAAAAAGAATTAATACATTAGGGAGGAAAAAAAAATTATTAAGACGTTAGGGGCATCATATATAAACATTCAAATAAACCCAAGCGTTGGTTGTTATCAGTACGAGTGTAGTCATACCAAGAGTGAATGAGATCCCTTTTTAGAGAGAGAGAGAGAGACAGTCATATGTGTAAATAATTCCTAGTTTTGCAAACCAGGCAAGTGAGTTAGAACACAAACAGAGGGAGAAAAACCCAAGACAGATTCAAATAAGACAGATTCACATTGTTATCAAGCCCTGTATTAGAATGTAAACAGTAGATTATACAGAACAAGAGCGAATGAAACCCATTTTTGAGAGAGAAAGAGAGAGCAAGGTCACACAGAAACTGAAACGGCTCGTGGCCTCTCAAGGTAAAAATAAGAAAAAATGAAAATAAAATAAAAAAAAACAATTCCAGCCCCTCATAGTTTTTTTTTTCAAAATAAAACAATAAAATAACACATAGGCCGTGCCAGCCTATAAGCAGCGTAAGCAGCTCACGCGAGCAGCAGGCATTGAGCAAGCAAGCATAAGCCAAGCACATATTGTACCATATTGTACACAGAAGTAGCACCGCTCACTTTATACTTGGTTTGATTTTCCTGCTTTCATAATAGACAAACCGAAATGTAACCAGGGGAGGAAAATTGGATTAGAGATGATTAGACAGACAATATATCAAAAACATTTAACAGATGGGTTTGTCAGTCAGAACTTGATTTTTTTTCTTTTTTCTTTCCAGAAGTCGTTCTTAGTCAAAAGTAAACAAAATATATAGTACCATTATCTCGGGGCGTCCCAAGGGTCAAGAGTGTTTGTTCTTTTCGGGACATTGTAATCCATGAAAGTCACGTAGCAGATCGACAAGCTCACAACGCGTCCCATCGCGTTGTGAGTGAAAGGCCAGCCAGGTTCGGCTGGGGGGGGGGGGCTCTGTCAAGCCCTTCAGCATCTTGAAAACATTGCTTGCGTCCTCTGTTCCTTCCTAATGAGGTTCGAACATCCAGTGGCAAATAATGTCCGATTTCTCCACAGCTGGAACATATCCATTGACATGTTCCAGGAAAAGTTTTAGGCAGTGTTGATAACTGGGAGTCCCCGATGATCTTCCAGAATGACTTGAGGTCCGGGTTAAAAAGAGGTTCTGGGTTTAGATTGTAACCTTTCATCCGGGTCCAGGTTTTACACGATAAAAACACTGCTTCTCGGAGCAGGGGGCTTTTTTTTGCTTGAATGGTCATGTTTCTTAAAAATGTTCTTAGGAGCGCTGAGATAAAAAGCTCCTGTATTCAACATCTCAGAGTCGCCTGAGACGGAAATAAAATAAAATAAAATAAGATAAGACTGAGACGAAAACAAAGACGTGTAAGCGTAAAGCATGAAGATTTCCGTCAGAACGTTCTGTTCTGGAACATAGAGGAAATCTACCAATTAAAATAACCACGCTATTTCTTATGTGATTAAGTAGCTGGAAACAGCTATTATTAATAAAATAACCACGCGATTTGTTATGTGATTAAGTGGCTGGGTTATGCACTGGCCAAGAGATTCTGAACAATTGCTTTTGTTCTGGGTACACTAAACGAAATCTTGTAAAGATTTCCTTCAGGACAGAAATAACTTTCGTCCTGGCAACACTAAACTGGAGTCTCGTGCTAAATAACACCAACTAATAATATGGACAAGCATGAATCTGTGACCAACAGTCTGCTATGTCCTCAGAACAGGAA
This sequence comes from Nannobrachium achirus, assembly GCF_963921795.1. Lineage (NCBI taxonomy): Eukaryota > Metazoa > Chordata > Actinopteri > Myctophiformes > Myctophidae > Nannobrachium > Nannobrachium achirus. The sequence continues at coordinate 33,819,801 of NC_137825.1, read as the reverse complement.
ACCGCAGTCCCTATTCTGTTACTCAAACGTGCAACGAAAAGCGATAAAACAATAGACTACAAAACATTAAACAATAAAAACTGCAGCTGTGTTAAGAGCTAGCTAGACTCTTAAGACAGCAGGTATAAACTTATGACCTGGGTTCTGTTGAATTTGGACAGTGTGTGAGAATGGAGCTGTCCAGAGCCAAACCTGGCTGCCTCCATTTCGGCATTGTCTCTCTTGGCCGTTAAAACTGTTCTCAGTTCATTCTCCAAGCTTTGAAGATGTGTACAAACGGTGTTGTTCCGTTTGTAAAAAGGTTGTTTAGATTTCGGCAGGTGTTTTCTGCCTCCCTGTGCATTTTCCATTTTGCAGCTGGTCGGGTAGGTGGAGGATGAGATAAAAGCTAGTTTGCTTGCCACCTCAGCTGGCGGAATAGACGTCCCATGGTAATTTCTCCGCGCGCAGGAGGAAAAAAAAAACGTGTAGAGAGTCCTTTCCGTGGGAGTCAGGGGAAACGTCTGATAATATCCTCGACTGGTTGTTAACTGGTTCTAGCAGCGGAAGAGACCAATATCTCCTCGGAGCTAATCCGGCAATCGAATGGACCATTGATGGAATTATGAATCATATTCCATATTGATGAACAGTTTTTCCCAACCATAATAACGTACTCCACACAAGAAATGAGTCCACACCAGTGAATATGCGTTTTTGTGTTGAAGTTTAGTCAGAGTTCAAAGTACTGTACAAGTACAGTATAGCAAAATCACCCATCGTAGCTCTCTGAGTACAAAGCATAATGATTCACAGATATATGGAGTTTACAGAATACATTAGTCACATTCTGATTGGACAATTAAACATAACATGGATGGGATGTTGTTGTGACTGAGTCTCGTGGACTCAGAAGCCAAGGCTGTAGAATGTTTTGGCGTTTTTATTATCCCGTGTCCTGGACACTTTGACATTTCGCTGGTCAATCTTTCTGTCCCTGGAGTGGGGCAGATTCTCGTCTCGTGCATTAGTTATCAGATCAAAACATCATGACATTGACACTGAAAATGGTATCTATACCATGTTAAACAACAATAACATATTTTACTATCAAATAGAATGTCTACATTGTAAAGTGCTTTGGAGGAAGCCGCAATGCAGGCCTAATTTAAATGTTACCTCTACCATTTACCATTTCTTTGCCATTTAACCTACTGCTGCACACTTGAGGCATTTAGCCAACGTTCCACTTTGGCACCCAGGCATTTTCTAGAACGATTTCAGAGGCATTTCCCTTGCTTTGCTCTCAGGCTGGTGAAAGTGTGAATGCACGCCGGTGTTTCCCACCTCGCCTGGACCGCTGGACAACTACCACGCTGTTTTATGGAGCAAATTCCTGTTGGGAGAGCTTTTAGCTCTTTAGCTCCTCACACTGAGCTTTTCTTCCCCCCCCCCCCCCCCCCCCCCTCTCCCCCCTCACCCCTGTGCAACTGCAAACTGGCAGCCAGTATATAATAGCCTCAGTAGCTAATCAGCCAGTGAACCAGTTATCGCGGCCTATTTACAGAACAAGCTCATCGGGGGTGAAAGAAAAGATGATAATCGTTTCATTTTCCGAATTATAAATCGCTAATAGGTCTATTGTGACCCATTGTTGCTGCTCCCCAGGGACTCACCCTCAAATTACTTTCTCCCCACTACATCTCCGTCTTTCTCATTCCCTTCCTCTGCCATCGCCTCTTCCTCCGATGGGCCTAATAGATCCCTGTGGCCTCCTTTGGATGAGTAACACAGAACGACAAGAGGAAGGTTTTCTCTCTCTCTCTTTTGGCAGCGGTGTCTTCCCCCGGGTCTTTTAATGTGAAACTGTTTCCTCCCTGGCAGCACAGCACACTAGCTAAATAAATGCTGGCCACAGGGACAGGTCTCATCCAGGACATGTAGGAGAGATGTATTCGGTCGGTACTCATCTCCATTGTTTCCTTGTCATCTGTATATACAGTAGGCCTATTTTGCCATGTCGGGCAGAAACCTTGTATTGTATCTCCATATTTAATTGCGACCGTCAGGTCGCAGTTACTATGAAAAGCTCCACCGGCTGTCCCTCCGTCAGTCAGTCAGTCTGTCACGTCACACTTTTGCCCCAACACTTATCTCTGGCACTGTTGGCCTTATCGATGCCAGACTTTGCACACACACTCCTTGGATGGCAAATCACAACCTCCGCCCCTGACCCTATGGGTCTAGGGGTAGGAATCACAACATATTTATAACAGACAACGACTTTATAAAAAGATATGCACATCTGCAAGTTCGGATCTACAAGCAAAGATCTAACAGCTCACATAATGCCCAAAACAGGGATGCCATCTTGAAGGTCATTAAGTCTGTCTGTAGGATTCATACATATGTAGGCCTAACAAATGAAAAGTAATGTGCTTGTGACCAGTATCTACTCCGGATGCATTGGAACAGAGAGTATTTTTTTCCATTTCCTGAAAAGTAACAGTTTTGGACATAGAAGGAATTGGTCTCGATTCCACTCACCCTACTTGGTAAAAATTCCAAGTATGTATTGGGCTGCACTTGGTTCTGCTTTGTCGGAGTGTTTGCTATCTGTGGTGGTGTGCGGAGGAATCTTCGAAAAGGCTAATTGAATCCAGCGTATATGTTTCTGCTTTGAGTAGCACAGACGCCAACTGGAAAGTCTGTATTTAAATGCAAACATCTCTCACGTATGGCTTGATTTATCAGACAGTTTATTTTAACTCTGTTCATCCCCAGATGTTCATAGTAGCCCAGGATGTCACATTCAGTTCTACCTCCAGCCTTCTGAATAGATTTAGTCCCCAGGTACACTGGCGAGCTTTTTCCTGTGACAACCACACATTATTATTGCAATACATAGACATTATGAATTATTTTGAAATCATTCATTTCCCAATACAGAGGCATAACAAATATATTGCCAATTTCAACCTCACTTCCCTACTAGGCATGTCATTTTATGCAAAAATAAAATATACTAATGAAAAGAAAAGATCTGCATGCTCAAAGTGCGTCTGAGTGACACACGTGAGCTTGCAAATGCGCTATTGTTGCTATGAAGAGAAGTTGTGCATTGAGATTTGTATTTGCCCATTCAGTCCCTTGGAATTTTAACCCACGGAGTAATAGATGGCTGGGAGTCCAGTACATGACTGGCATTACTAACACCACACTTTAACTATAAAGATGGACCCACAAGGGTCACTGCTAAGTTAAATTAACACTCAGCATTGGGCGGTACAGTGACAAGAGTGTTTTGCAGTTTCTTGGAAATGTTAATTTTGGTCGCCGCATGAGCAGAGGGAGCATTAAGCGAGAGTTAATCCCACTGCCGTGAGACCATGTCAGCTTTGTGCCATTCCACTCTGTGTTCTTGTCGTGGTTTGGAAGGGTAAGCCTCAGGCCTTTGTTGTGCATTAGACAGATATTGTAGTGGATGTTTGGAGGCTAAGAATAAGCATGTTAGATGTCAGTTTTATTTGAAGCAGTAGATGGAGGAATGGAAACTTTGCACGCGACAGGCTGCAGCCAAATCTGTTTGATATCTTTGAGTGCAGGCTTGGATTTGCTGGGTAGGGATGGGGGGAATCCATGCCTCTGTTTTTGATATACCCCTCATTGCCGTTCATTTTGATCACTGGGGATAGGTTTTATGTTCTGGTCAATTGAATATAAACATTTAGGACATATGCCTCAGCAGGATTTGGAAAAACTTACCCCAGCATTTATCTTTGATAGAATTAACTACTGCAATGTCTTTACTGCAAAGACAGAAGGACAGACACAGAGATTCTGTGCATTTGTAGATGCACCTTGCCTTTGAGGACAGAAGAGGATTGGTTCTATGACCTTCCTACTGGTAGGCTACATGATCTGTTGTACACATCAATACAGATCATCTGCACACATATAAAACACAAACACAAGTGGTAAAAGGTGTGATGCATCGATGTGAGAAAAAGGGATGTTTTCTTTACTAAAGATTAAGGCAATGGCCTTCTGACCTGGCCTACAGTAATAGGCTACTGGAATTCTGCAGCATAGAAGACACACCCCGTCACATCAAATGCCAACAACTTGGTCAGCTTCCAATAAAAACTCATTATCACAACCCTGGCACTCGTCACTGTTTTGAACGGGACAATGGATTTCCGAGGACAATACGGGAAGACAGATATACATGTATTCCATGGCAGTTGGTGGGAAAGTCTTCTTTCAAAGGTGCCCATGCAGATATCTTGTGCATCTTAAATCGAGGGCTTTAAGGAATGCTTTTGGCCTTTACAGGGACAGTTCTGGTAACAGCCAAGGCATGCAAGGCACGCCAGGCGACGCATGCTCGCCACTTATAAATACACCCCTCTAGACGTGTCTGAAATTCACAGCACTTTTTTTTTATTATTACCTTTTTATTTTTATAAGTGACAGAAGGGCAGCAGTGGCTCAGAAGGTAGAGCGGCCGTCTTGGAATCCGAAGGTTCCAGGTTCAATGCTCGGCTTCTCCTGGCTACGTGTAGAAGTGTCCTTAAGCAAAACACCAAATCCATAACTGCTCCTGATGAGCAGGTTGGTGCCTTGCATGGTTTCCTCTGCCATCGGTGTCTAAATGTGTGTGAAATACATTGTAAAGCGCTTTGGAGAAAAGCGCTATATAAATGCGGTCCATATACAGAAGCGTCGGCAACAAGCAGTCAACAAGGTATCTGACAGCTCACTGCAGAGGTATGTGGCCCCCGTGATCTACGCCGCATGCACCGTGTGTATTTACAGCTGGCGAAAAGCTCTCCGGGATTCATGCAAAATATACCACACACACACACACACACACACACACACACACACACGCGCGCACGCAACGCACGCACGCACGCACGCACGCACGCACACACACACACACACACCGGTTTTGACGCAAGAGCTGTTAATACGTTGTCATAGGTCACTTCTACGCCTTAGTTACCACAACTTCATCTAAAACCTGATTCATACATAGGTGCATGCCGGCATTGTGCACGGAAAATAGCCATTGTACAAGCGTTGAGAGCTTGTAGGTCGTCTATTTTGTCTTCGTGACACGATTTAAAACTCAGTCTAGACTATGGAGTCTAGAGTCTAGACTCTAGACCTGCCAACCCTGATTCATTGATTTCAACCATTTAAGGTTAATTTATGCTGTTTGTTTAATGGTTTCACATGCTAATCGCCTAGGACTGTATGAGATTGTTTTTAGTTGGAAGGTGTGAATGAATGGTCATCTCATGTTCTCTCTCTCTCTCTCTCGCTCTCTCTCTCTCTCTCTCTCTCTCTCTCTCTCTCTCCACCCCCCCCCCCCCCCCCCTTGTTTCTGTCACATCATGACTGGTCAGCCTGGGCTGGGTCCTCATTATGTAACTGTAAACCCCTGAGGCCCCCGAGGCTGAAGACCAGGGCAGATAGGTCTTTTTCCGCTGTAGCACCCAAACTGTTGAACGATCATCCACCCCATGTTAGAGTGTCTCAAACCCTGCCTGTGTTTGAATCACGTTTGAAAACTCACTTTCCTTGGCTTTCGATGATTCAGACTGAGAGTTGTTGTTTCTACGTTTCCTCCCTGTTTATTGTGTATTGTTTCGCTCTTAGTATTTTAGTATATTTTTGTTACAGAGTGAACAGCACTTTGGTTCAACACGTATAGGTTCCGAACGGAACCATGTTTATTTAATACCGGAGGACAAGGTCCCCCTATGGGATAACCAGCGCCATCTGGCGCTGCAACAGAGTAAAACTCATAAGCTCCCGTACGAGAAATATCATTTGTCGGTAGGGCTGTCAATCACAAACGAGGGCGCCGCCCCCGAGTGTATAAAAGCCCTGCGGGCTATCATAACTTCCTCTAAAGCCGCACCTCTGCGCCCGCAACTAGCGAACCGAGGGGCTTTATTCGGGGGACCTTGTCCTCCGGTATTAAATAAACATGGTTCCGTTCGGAACCTATACGTTTATTGTCATACCTCCAGACAAGGTCCCCCTATGGGACTCATATACTCCCCGAGAAGTCATGAACCGACAAAACTGTCGTGCACACCGACCACACCCGGAAAGGAGGTCCTGTCAACCGACGTGACCCCTTTCAGGACTGATCCGACCCAGACCCACAGGGCCTGGGCGTGTTCAGACAGAAAAAGACCCTGACAGACCGAGGCCTGCCTTATGCACTAAGGGCAGACACAGGTCCACCTTATAAAATTGCAATAATATAAGGGAAAAACTCAGGGTCCCCCCACGTATCCTAGAGACAGCAGCATGCTATCTCAGGAAGGGGAGAGAGCCGCCCCACTACATAGTAGGAAGGGCAGCAGCACCCAGAACCGTATGCGCCATAGCAGAAGGCGCAACGTCCAGGTGATAGTAGGTCGCAAAGGTGGACGGCGAAGACCAATTCGCCGCTGCACAAATCTCCTCAATGGAGACACCTTTGGACAAAGCCCAAGAGGTAGACACACCCCTAGTACTGTGGGCCTTAAGTGCTTCCGGCACTTCAGACCCAGACCGGGTGTAAGCCAACCTAATAGCATCCACAAGCCATCTCGACAGAGTGGGTTTGGACACCGCTTTCCGTTGACGGGCATTCATGACCACGAAAAGCTGAGAAGTAGACCTGCTGTCCACCGTCCTATCACAGTAGGCCTTCAGGGCCCTAACTGGACAAAGACAATGAAGACGCCTATCCTCCTCTGATGCAAACGGAGGAGGATGGAAAGCCGTCAAAACAACAGGTTCCTTCGGGACCACCCGGTTCTTAGGAATAAAACTCAAATGCGGTTTTAGAAGAACCTTGGAGTCATTATTGAGAAACCTCATACAATCAGGGCTCACAGAGAGCGCACGAAGGTCGCTCACACGCTTAGCCGTAGACAAGGCAAGCAAAAGAGCTGTTTTGAAACTTAAATGTTTCAAAGAGGTCCTCCCAATCGGTTCAAAGGGTGCCTTGCAAAGGCCCTCAAGAACCACTTGTAGATCCCAAACAGGAAACAAGGCTCTGGTCACAGGTCTCAAATGGTCCACACCATGCATGAACTGGACCACCTCAGGGATTTTAGAAAGGCCTTTGCCTGCCACCCCCAGGTGGCAGGCATCAATAGCCGCTAAATAACCCCTCAGTGTAGAGAACGCCAGACCAAGGTCCAGGCGGTCCTGCAGGAAATCTAACACCTTCTGGGCCGAAGCTATATGAGCCACCACAGGTGGCTCCTGTAGCTCACACCAGTCCAAAAAGGCATTCCACCTTCCATCATACACAGCCCTAGTAGAGGGGGCTCTAGCACTCTGAATAGTGGCTACAACCATCGGTGAGAAGCCTGCTGCAAGCAGGTTCTCCCTCTCACGGGCCAAACCCACAGGTCTAGGCCCCGTGGGTCTGGATGGAAGATCTCGTCCCCTGCCTGGCGCAGCAGATCCCTGAGCAAGGGAAGCCGCCAAGGGGGTTGAGAGAGCAGTGGGGTGATCAGAGACCTCCACACTCCCCTGGATGGTGTCACCAGAAGAACCTCCTGGTTGGAACATCTGATCCTCTCCAGAGTGGGAAGAATCAGTTCCAGGGGTGGAAACGCGTAGAGAAGACCTGTAATAGAATTCTTTAAGCATCATACTTATATAAATAATAACATAATAAAATGAATTCTTAGAGGGTGGAGTATAATGAATACAACATTTATTAACAATATATACAAGAGTTCTGAGACAACACACATGCAGTGTTGCCTCCTGTTTCTCAGGCATGGTCCCATTATATACACTGACAGGAATACAGGAATAGCAGGGGTAAATCAGAGACATCCATATAAGGCTTCCGTCAGGAACTATTGTAGAAGACAGGACACGACATTCTGGTGACAGGTGAGGGTGTCCTCACTCCATGGTTGGTCTGAAGCTTAGAATATAATACCCTGACACGGCACTATGTGAATGACATGACTCTTCTGGTTACTTTAGAAACAAATTAGTAGTTACATTTATTTAGAAATCTATCACAGTCCCTCCTTAAATGTAATGAGATTTGTTTTCCATCTTGCAGGAGGATCGAAAATCAGTTTCATTTTCATCTGGTAGGGGCGAAAACCACTTTCTTGGTAAAATTCCATCCTACGACCCTCAGTCTTTTGAGCGATCACTTCGTAAAGCCAGCATTTTGTTTGTGTATGTGTTTCTCCTGCACTCTTCTCCACTTGAATGACTGAGTCCCTTCCTCATAGCAGTTTGTTTGACAGCGTCCTTCATAGTGGATGGGATGCAAGGCAGTTAGGGTATGTCCCTTGCACAGTTCCATCATCTCATCTGGTTGGGATGCAAGGCGGCAATTCCATGGTGATTTCCCAGACATCTTTTTTGGTTTCCATACATCTCATTTTTATGGCTCCGTCTCATCTTTCATGTATGGTTTAATTTATTGGATTTCACAAACTGGAAATAGAAAGCTCAGCACCAAGGGTTATGACGTCCTATACTAGAATAATTTTTTTTAATCTATACAGCCATCAACATTCTGTATTTTCCAACATGGCAATGGGGAGCATTTATCAATTTGTAGTACAAAATGGTCATAAATAGTTCAATAATGAATGATATCTTATATTTTTACATACCTTAATGTGTGGAAGTATTTTCTTACCATAGGGTTTAGATATATTTGACATATCTTTCCTTCCATTTTTTCCATTGTTAGGAGTGTTCCTTTACCATATTGACTCAATGTTTTTGGAAACATTTTGACATCTCCTGTAATTACATTTCATCTTCCCAACGACATTCCATAGCATAGACATGTTGTTATGGGTTTAGTTAGTTAGTTAGTTTGTGTTAACCACACATACAGTATGTTGGGAAGAAAGAATAAATCTGTTAAAACATTCACTAAATGATTCGTGGGAGAAAATCTTTCGTTAGACAAATCCAATAATATATTTCATTTCCGTCCAAAATGCGATGAAACTCAGGATCCCTATAGAGAAATCAAAAGTATAGTTAGCCATGACTTTTCTTTCACCTTCAAAGGTGACAACCATCACATGTTTAAATATAGGTCCCTATAGTGCATTCACCATTATTTCCCAACAGACCAGTGATTCTCAAAAAACACTGTCCCATTCATTCCCATACATATTATTATATACCCGGGTATCAAACAATCATATTAGACTTACACTCTTTGGTGGTTCAGGCTTGTAGTTTTCCATACTGTATTTCCAATGCATGTCAACTGGTCATGTTCCTCTGGCACTATAAACCCAGCAGGGGTTCCTCTAGAAACTGAACCTGAAATTGTACTAGCCAATCTTATAAATATATCTACTAGAGAAAACTACTAGAGACAACAATTCTGAACTACTAATAGCCTAGCCTAATAATCCTAAAAAACGAATTCTTCTTATACGAATTCTTCTTATACTTCTTTTAAATCTTATACTTCTTTTAAAATCCATATTACCCAATCCTAAAAAACGAATTCTTCTTATACAAATTCTTCTTATACTTCTTTTAAATCTTATACTTCTTTTAAAATCCATATTACCCCCCCCCCTTTTTTGATAAGCACTGGCAACATATATTCAGTTCCCAGTCCTCAACATAAGGTCTTTCTAACTGAGCATGACCTACAGTAAAGCTCACAACAGCAACAACCTGTTGGAGCAGGGAGATACAAATACATATAAACACCCCCCCCCCCCCCCCCCATGAGGCTACTGCAGGCAGAAGGAAGGAGGAATAGATAACTGAGCAGGCAATGATCAGCTGACTGACACGTCAACTGTGACGCAGACTGGTGTAGTAGCAGTGTATCAGAAACCGAATGCAACCGCATTGACCCATTTGTCGCGGGCTCCATTCATTAAACTCCCAGGAACTACATGGATAGTGCTTATTAGTTAAATAAGAGGGTCCAATTTGCTAACAAAACGCTATCCCCTCAACACTGATTATTTCCGTCCTTAGAAACCACCGTTATTTATTCCCTATTAACTAAAATAGAAGTAGACAACAACCAGTTCACTGGTTTAAGCCCGCAATTGACTTAACAATATAAATACTAAACTCCACACTGACTTTCCTATGTATAGAGACATATATTTTTTATAGAAACACATATTTTTTCCTAGAATCATATACCCTCCTTATGTACATAAACATATATTTCACCCTAGCATCATATATTATTTTCCTAGGCACAGGACTCTCCCCTTATTTTATTTAGGAAATTGGTACAATTCAATATTGCCTATCTGCTTTTGCAATGTACTGTACTATTTTAACAAGTTTCAACATTACTCCTATAGATATCCTATGAGTGGATGGAGTACCTCCAAACTCAACTCCCTGTACAATCCCCTTTCAATCTCGAATCCTAAATTACAGACAATTTCGACCTTGTCCACTAATGTTACTTGAAGACGACACTGTTCCTATCCAGTTATTCTCGTTTACCCTTGTGTGACACAAGCTTGAACTGCTGAACTGAACCCCCTCAGACCTTAACGGTCAGTGGCCACACCTGTTGTGATTTAACCCAAAAATAAAACACTATTTTTGCTGCCTGCCTGTATTTTTTGCTACCATAGAGTTAGACAGTATCCACACACTAGTAGGTTAAGTAAAACAGCTTTAAACTTTGCTCGAGTACGCATGTCAATACACTTAAAAACACCATTATTTTTTTCTATTTTAGTCATTAGTCCCAAGTTAAACTAGAAAGATGCCAAATGTCCATTGAACTCCTATAGTTCCTCACGCCTGCATCACTCCTAGGTTATGCTTACGTATAGGTCTTTGGATTATTTTAGAAATGTCTCTTTTTTTTTTTTTTTTTTTTTTTTTTTTAGAGTTGGAAGAGAACAGGAGAATATGTTATTGGCTTATTTTAAACACAAGTTAAAATGTAGGCCCTGCTCTCTTATTCAGAATATATTGGCAACAAACAATCTGACTCAGATATCCCTGTTGTTTTCTTAATCCCATGTCATATTTTAGACCAGTGGTTCTCAAACTTTTTACGCCAAGTACCATTTCATAAAATACTTGGTCAGAAGTACTACCTGTAGTATAATATAAATATTTCACTCTATTTATATATTTTTCCTTATTTATCTTTTTTTTGGAAACTCCGTTGAGTATCACCAAAATGGTTGCCCATGTACCACCAGTGGTACATGTACCACAGTTTGAGAACCACTGTTTTAGATTATCTAACATTATGGGTATAGTAATTAGGGCAATGCAACACTCATCCTATGTAAGTGTAAAAATTAGGTTTGTATGGTTAGACAAATCTTAACTATTTCCCTGGGACCCTCCTTATAAACCCTAAGGACTACGTATGGCTAGTGCAGGGTTAAAGAATATTTTATCTTTTTGGGTATCATATTTTTCCAGTGGGACAATTCTCTTCACAGACTGTGTTATGCCTTGAACGGTTTAAAACCATTTCAATATATATAGTTATGGGCTTATTAACCAGAAAGTATATTAAATAGGGTTCAAATTTAAAGAACACCTTTTCCCATCAATACTTTTTCAGTCAGTCCTCCTATATTTTAAATCCATATTTTAAATATTTTCTTACTGGACTATACAGTTAATATCCTATCCATCTGTATGTATGATATTGGCTGAGGAAACATCCAAGCCTCCGTCAATAAGATATTTTAGTCTACATAGTTGTATTCTTTATCAAATGGAAGCCACTAATCTTAATCAATCCTTTCTTCCCAGAGCTATGGGTACTCACCACCTTACTACGACCCCACCATCGCTCCCCTGTCACGTTGGCGCCACACTGAGAGAGGAATTACTACAACCACCACACAGGAAAAAACATAATGATTAGCCATCCAAAGTGTTCACGATGTATCCTTCATGTTCCTTAGGAATGTTCGGTCTCACCAAAGGTTCTGTGTGCCCCCCACAGAACCAAAGCCATGCACCTGGCTTTAGTAGTCCTTGGAATTCTTGCAGTCCCAAAATGTCATTTGAGTAACATTCTCAGCGTCATGTTGTCCCCAGTCCAACATTGTTCTCCAGATGCGGAACTAGTCCATCTTGATGACCAGACTGTCAATGTGATCGCATTTGCCCTCTCCCAGTATAGCTCAAGTGACAGGTGAACCCCTGATGGACACGCAGGATTTCCCAAAGTCTATGTTTGAAAAACCTGGCTTCTCCCAATATGATAAAACAACACAACCAGACATTATCCTTATACTAATGCTACAATCATCTGCTATCTAATCATAATGCCCTGCAATCTCAAAAGTATTTTACATTTACACAGAATCCTTCTTAAGGCGATTCTGTCAATACTATGTCATGAACCGACAGTGTATTCCTGAACAGCTGTGTGAGAGAATTGTCACACTTACTTCTAGAGGCCCTGTACATTTTACAGTAATTGTACTGTCCGGAAACAGTTCTCTAGATCTGACCACATGTCCTCCATTAATAACAAATAATATAATATTATGTCTATTTTTCACATGGGAAAACCCCAGTACATTGGATAATTTCACTACCCATCTTACAATATTAAGTACATACATTCACCACTATTTAGTGCCCGTTTTTCAGCTCCCTTTCTTTAGATACATTTTACATGCCACATCTAAGAATTTAAAATGGTTACACTTAAAAGCTAGTCATCCAACCAATCGGTTGTTTATCCTTTCTCAAAGAAATGGCCATGTTGGCTGCTAAGACTTTAAAAATAAACTAGTAGCAGTGCTCCCCCGAGCACTGGTCTCCACACAAGTTGAAGTATGCGAAAATATACTGACAGGTTGGCAACCGTTTTTTTTTTTACTGTCTATATTAGGAAAAATTAGATTCTACTGAAACATTTAACTTCTTGTATGTGACATACTTGTGTAACCAAATTACACCATCACTTTGCTTGAGTTTCACTGAATTAGAGAAACATTTTATCAATAAAGTTTTCAGCCAACCATATATATTTTGCACTACTGTTTATTTCCTACCCTTACCCTTAGTCCTTGCTTGGCCTATGAAGAGAATAGCCTGACAACAAGCTGACTACAGCCTATTATAAATCAATGTTCATTAGTTCATATGGTCACTTTTATTTTGACGACTGCTAAACTGCAAAGCTAAAGATATATTTTGGACAATCTCTTCTTCAGTCCACTGGCTGAAATAAGTTACATTCTCTTTTTAAATGAGCGTACAAAGGCCAAATAGGCCCAAATATCGAAACAGCCATTCCACCCAGACTGACACACATTTGGGATGGACCACAGAAATGTTATTCTCACAGCAGGGGTTGTCTTCCACAGGCCCCCACCATTCCTAAAGCACGGCACCTGTTCCCCATGTCCAGCTATTCTACACTGTCCTATCCAAGTCAGCAAATAGCATAATGTCAATCACAGCCCAAGCTGTCTATTAATGAACTACTAAACCATTTAGACTGACGTCCACTACCATGTCTATGATGTGGTTCTCACCCACAAATTACCTCACTTAATACCTGTCACAAAGCAATGCCAACCGATTTTACCGTAGTGTTAATAATTAAGAATAGACTGCTACCTAATCTTAATTTAACCCTGGCAAGGCCTTAACTCTAACCCTGGTATAAAGTCATATCAACCAACCCATTACACCTCCGCAGTGGGTTACAATTTTTTATAGGTCAACCCAGACTCATCTGGTCCACACATAAATATAAATACATCCATTAACATTTAAACATCACTGTTTACCAATGTGATTACTTCATCACAACTATATAGCCCAGTTTCCAATCACTGCAGCTACAGTAGGCCTATATGTTCACAAAAAATGTTATGAAATTCAAATTAGCCTCAATAGTCAAACTGCTTTCTAGGTCCTACTTAAATATTAAGACAAAAGTAAGCCTTCATTAACCATTACAAATTACAATCAATATATTCTCCAACATGCCTTGGAAACAGCTGATCTACATCATTATTATAATGGTCTACTCTCACCAGGTCTTCCCTGACCAGCCCAATGTTTAATTAAATAATGTCTATTTAATTGTGCCGAGGTTTCCTTTGCTGTATGATTATGCAAGCGTTGACGCACGAGAACAATCGTCTCCTCAATGTAGGCCTATACGCTTCTTCGTATCGCCAACGCTACTAAAATAGCCAGCAAAGGAACCCTTGCCTGCTGTGACCCTGTATCTCATTTAAAAATAGCAGACCTACAAGCCCACAGCGCAGCGCATTTCACCGCGCTGTCAGCTTGTAGCTCCGACGGGTCCGTGAAGGGAAGTGAGCAGAAAGAACGTTTCCGGTCTGAGAGACGGCAGAAATATGCCAGGCTCCAGCCTTCAAACTAAAGGTGCAGTACATAATGTATATTATAGCCGGCTTTAGGGATACTCTTATTCTTAAGAGACCAGCGCCGGAAGCCTTATTTCTGCTAACGCTATTTCCGCTCATTTCACATAGGCGCTCTGTCACCCCCCCACCGCGCGTAACTGTTGTACGGCGAGAATAGAACGTAACAGAAGCAGACAGCTGCCGTGTCAGACAGACTCACAAGAGTTTGACAGGTCATAGACCTCAATTAGGTATTGTTGTAGCTTTACCACTTTAGACAAATAATAATCCGTAATTTGTAGTTTTATAGGCTTAAATTATAGCCTAAAATCTTTCTTTTCCCAGCTGACCATGGTGGTCGTGGATTCTTTATTACCAATCAACCGACAGTTTCTTCATTTCAGATATATTGTTCGCTCGACCACGACTGACTATGTATACAAGGTAACAGACTCTCCCGTCCGCCTGGTATTCTTTTACAATAGCATCAGTTATTTGATATAGGGTAAAAATGTATTTCCTTACATTCACGTACTCACATTCACACCCCCAGCAGCTGCTCGAGTCTTACGCCTTTTACAAAATATTTAAGGTTGTGGCAAAACCTATATACAGTCTACCCAATGTCCTAATGACATAAGACCTTCTTATTTTCCCAGGTCATTCTACCCCAGACAGAGGAAAGAAAGTGGAAAGAAAAGATAATACCGATTCCTATTTGGGTTCTGTTTTTTCTTTCTTCCAACTACCCACTTTTAGTTGACTATCATAAATGCATAATTAATATCATTACCATGTAATATATTTAAATTACCATTTAACTATATTATCCCCCCTTTGTGGGCAGTTATTTAACAACCAAGTCTGGCTTTCATAGTTAAATATATCCCGTCTGGTTACGACTATTTCATAATTAGGCCTTCATATTTTACGTCTGGTTACGTACGTCCTTAACGTTCTATATTTTCGTCTTCCACGAATCGCCCACTTGCGGCGTCTTTAGAGAATATTTCGTCTGATTACGTCATGCAATATTCTATACCGAGATGATTATTGCCGAAAGGCGATTCCCCAATCGATAATCAACCCTAACCCTGGTTTCCTACAGGTACTGTACTTTAACAGAAACAACCCACGATCACGTGGAGCTACGTATTAGCTTTCACCCCGAATTACACGGGTACTGTACGTTTAAACAGTATACTTCCGAGATACGGTAGATACCTTCTATACATGCAAGGCATCTCTCTATTAAATGTTGTTCATGCAAGTACGACAGCCGCATAAAAATGTCGTGGCCTGTCCCGGGTACATGCAATTATAATGACCACGTCTGGCCTCCCAAATCATATTGTATTCACGATACTCTCACCCCGTTAAGTTCGACCGGCGATCCCTGTCCGTCAGCTGCTCTGAATCAATAGCCAGTGTGTCCTGTACAGAAAAAGAGAAAAGCTGACAGACAGATTACGCCGGGCCCACCCAGGGACGCCACTGTAATAGAATTCTTTAAGCATCATACTTATATAAATAATAACATAATAAAATGAATTCTTAGAGGGTGGAGTATAATGAATACAACATTTATTAACAATATATACAAGAGTTCTGAGACAACACACATGCAGTGTTGCCTCCTGTTTCTCAGGCATGGTCCCATTATATACACTGACAGGAATACAGGAATAGCAGGGGTAAATCAGAGACATCCATATAAGGCTTCCGTCAGGAACTATTGTAGAAGACAGGACACGACATTCTGGTGACAGGTGAGGGTGTCCTCACTCCATGGTTGGTCTGAAGCTTAGAATATAATACCCTGACACGGCACTATGTGAATGACATGACTCTTCTGGTTACTTTAGAAACAAATTAGTAGTTACATTTATTTAGAAATCTATCACAGACCTTGTGGCCATTCGTAAGCAAACGCGTCCATCCCCAGAGGAGAAGGTCCCCTCACTGAAAAGTAAAGGGGACACTTCGCGTTCTCCTGGGAGGCAAAGAGATCGACTCGCGGTCGACCGAACCTGGAGAAAATCTGCCTCACCACCGCAGGGTGGAGAGACCAATCCTCGTAACGAGGCTCCCCCCTGGACAACAGATCGGCGCCGCCGTTCTGAAGGCCCGGGACATGGGAGGCTCTGATGGACCTCAACCGAGGCAAGCACCAGAGGGTCATCTCGCGCGCCAGCTGATCCAGCGTACGCGAGGAGAGGCCGCCCTGTTTGTTGAGATAATACAGGGCCGCCGTGTTGTCCGTCCTGACCAGGACATGGCAACCCCGGAGAAATGGTTCGAAATGCTTGAGCGCCAAGTAGATCGCCATTAATTCCAGATTGTTGATGTGGTACTCCAACATGGCCTGGGTCCAAAGACCCCTGGCTGAGCGCCCCTCGTGGGTGGCGCCCCACCCTGAGCGGCTGGCGTCTGTGGTGATCACCTTGCGTGACACCACTTCGCCCATGGAGACCCCACTTGTCAACAACGCCTGGTCCCTCCATGGGACCAGAGCGTCCATGCAGACCTGGCTGACTGTCACCTTCCTGTACCCTTGCAGGGAAGGAATCCTGAGCGCCAGTGACCACCGCTGGAAAGGTCTCATATGAAACCTGCCCAGACGCAGAAGTTGCACTGCTGAAGCCATCAGCCCAGTCAACTTCATGCACTCCTTGTACCTGACCACCTGGTTCAGTCGGAAGGAGCCGAGACAAGTCAGAAACCTGTCCACCCTCTCCGGGGAGAGGCGAGCGGACATGGTGGCCGAGTCCAGAGATATTCCTATAAAGGAAATCTGCTGGGAGGGTAACAACATGCTTTTGCCAAAGTTGACGTTGAAACCCAAGGCCTTCAGGTGTGACAACACCAGATTGGTATGGCGCGCCGCTTCTGAGCAGGAGGCGGCGGAAATCATCCAATCGTCTATGTAGTTCGCCAGCCTGACTCCCTGATGCCTCAGTGGAGCAATGGCTGCCTCGGTCACTTTCACGAAAACCCGAGGGCTCAGAGAAAGACCGAAAGGGAGGACCGTGTACTCGTACAGGCGCCCCTCGAAGGCGAACCGCAGGAACTTCCTGTGTGGGGGATAAATGAGGATGTGCTGATAAGCGTCCTTCAGATCCACTGAACAGTGGAAATCCCCCTGTCTCACTGATTTCATCAGTGACTCTGACGTCAGCATCCTGAATTTGAACTTTTTCAAGTGCTTGTTCAGAGCACGTAAGTCCATAATCGGACGCAGCCCCCCTCCTTTTTTCTGAACCAGAAAATAACGGCTCCAGAAGCCTAAACGGCTCTGGTCGCGTGATAACTCCACTATAGCGCCCTTGCGCAATAGTGAGCTTATCTCCTCCCTCAAGGCATCGGCCTTCAAGCCGCGGGCTCGAGTATAAATAACCTTGCTGGATAGGGAGGGTTTTTTCGCGAACTGTAGTCTGTAACCCCGCGTCACCGTCCGAAACACCCAGTGATTCGGATTGCAACGTTTCCATTGCTCTGCACACTGTGCTAACGTGTTGCTGAGCAACGGAGAAGCCTTGGGGTTGTACCGCCTGAGCGGAACTACTGGGCCGGGAGGGAAAGGTTCCATATCCGGGCACGTATCCGTATCCGCTAGACGCCGGGCCGGAAGGCGCGGAGTCACCGGCGGAAAGAGCGTTTCCGTTTCCGGTACGCTTATTTCCGTATCCGGTGGGAGACGAACACGTGACCTCCAAGAAGCCTCGCTTGTTAATAATACATGCGACACACAACGTGGAGCCCGGGGGACAGGGTTCATCGCATAAGTAACATAATCCCCGGCTCGGGGAATTGTATTTACGTTTATAACCTGTGCTAAGGCCTTTATATGCTTCCTTGCGGGAAGACGAGGCCGACCCTGGGTGATATGTGTTGGCTTCTTCCCTGACGCTAAGACCAAACTCCTGTCCTGAACTAGAGTCGGCATAACAGTGCCGCTCGGTGGAGACAGAGGGGTATTGCACACTAGAGAGACTATACCACTGTGAATAGGAATTAGCTTGTCTGGGAACATTTTGCAAAGAGAAATATTCTGCTTGTAACCTGTCTGCATGACTGGAGGAAGCGATATTTTCTGAGTGGAAAGAAATTCCAGCCTGGACTTCTCTACACTGGTTAAATTCATGCAAAATGGGGTCGTCTGTAGTAAAGCAGGTGGGTTTGAAATAAACAGGCATTGTTTTATCAACACACTTTTTATTACAGGCACTGGAGGAGAGCACAGAGGAGGAATAAACATTGATTTCTTGGCATGAGAAAAATTGTTTGTATTGTCCAAACGTCTGCGCTTGCAAGGGGGGGTCCCCTGAAATTTCAGGGGGACCCCGCCAGAGTCCAGTGTCACTTTCGCGGCGGCTTCCCACGGGCTTTGTGGGAGCTGGCCGGTATCCCGTGCCTGGGAGGGTGGCGGGATTGAGAGCGGGCTTGAGCCCCCACTGCAGTGTGAGGGGGTCCCGCGGAGGAAGAAGAGGGGGTCCTAGGGGGATTGTTCTGTTTCCCCTGTTTGGAGGTAGAGCGCCCCCTGTCAGCCTGACCAGGGGCCTTGCTCCGTCCCTGTCTCTTTTCCTTTCTGGGTACCTGGGGGTCCGTCGTGGCTCCCAGGAGCTCCAGAGTGATCTTCTTATCCGCCACCTCCTGGCGGAGAAGCTCCAGTCCACCGCCCATGAGGGAGGAAGGATGGCCGGGGAGGTCTTGCAGGACCTTCTCGGTCTCCTCTCCGGAACTGCCAGGACACTTTACCTTGTCTAGCCACCTGGCACGTTCCGCCTGGATGCAATAATCCATGCCATGTCCAAGCCACTCGATCGCGTGGACATTCAGGTCCATCAGCATGCGCAGCGACTTGTCCATTTCCTCCACCAACACGTCAGGCACCTCCCGCATCTCGCTGAGGAGGCGCCTGGTGGAGAAAAGCAGCAGCTGGGTGGCGTTCATCGTCCTGGCTGCCAGCGCGGACGATCTGTAAGAGTTCCTCACCCTTGAAGACTGCTTGTCATCAAAGGCTATGGCAAACCCAGGAGGCTTCTTACCCACGGCCAGATTGAGGGGAGGCCGGCCTCCAGGACCGGTCCGCTCATGGCTAGGCTTGAGGCTCCCTACCAGGGACTGGGCCATCAGCTTGTCCATGGGAGGGCACAAGGGGATTCCCGCCTTCTCTGTGTCGCGGCAATCGACCAGGAAGGGGAGCTTGGGGGGGTCCTTGTGTGTAGTCCAGGTTGAATGCAGGGCCTCTGCAAAGCCTGGGACTAGTGGGAGCTTTTCCATCCGAAGCGGGGGAGAGGAATCCACATCCTGGCCAAGGAGGGGAATCCTAGCCCGTGGTCCGAGTGGCGCGTCTCCGAGTGGCAGCTCCAGGCCACAACGGATGGTGGCGCGTTCCAGCACCGAGAGCTCGTCCATGGGGATGGAGTCTGGGTCTTGCGCCGCTGCCCCTCTCGCCCCAGCCGGCATGGAAGGGGGGAGAGAGGCAGAAGGGGCTTGGGAGGACGCGGCGGAGATGGAAGCCTCGGCATGAGGAACCACCCTGGCCGCGCCTCCGCCCTGTCCGGAGGGGAAAGAGGACTCGTCCTCCTCCGAGTACTCACCCTCCGTGTCCAACTCCTCCATGTCGCAGTCCTCTAGCTCCGGTTCGTCTCCGTCGCTAGCATGCCAGGAGACGGGGCTAGGTGGCCGCATAGCCCGTAGCTGGGGGACGGAGAAGGAGAGAGGAATGTCACCGACGACTAGAGGGTGGAATTCCTTGGGGGGGACGGTCCATGTTGCAGCTGGCGGAGAAACAACGTGGGCGGTCTTGCATGTTCTCTTCTTGGGCACGGCACCAGTCGAGCCCGTCGGAGAAACAGCAGTGGAAACAGGGGCCGCAGACCCGCTAGCAACGGGGCTACCGAAGCTAGCTGAGGGCGAGGCCGCTGGAGGCCTAACCACGTGGCGAGAAGCAGCGCTGTGGCGTACAGCGCTGTCCGGCACACGAGGAGAGGTGTCTGGGAGGGTTCCGGCGGAGACCGTGGTGTGAAGGCCGTAGCCTGCGGCAGCGATCTCGCATCGTGCCTCGAGGGCTGGAACATCGTACTGGAGGCATTCAGCACAGTTCACCCCCGTGGCCGGGGCCGGAGGGGACAGAGAGGCCAAGGCGTGTCCTACCCCCATGCAGACAATGCAGAACGGATGTGTATCTTCATTGGCGATGAGGCCTTTGCAGCTGGGAAGGCCGCACTTCTTCGGTACCCTAGCTAGCAGGCTGCTAACTGTAGGTCGACGAGCTGCCATCGTGAGCTAACCGAAGCTAAGCGAAGCTAAGCTAAGGCAGGGAGACACGTGGCAGAACGTACAGAGAAGAAGTAAAGACTCAAAGCGAAAGTGAAGAAAAAGACCGAACTGTTAGGAAGAATAGAAGTAGAAACGTACAGGAGAATAATCTATAAAGGCCAGTGGCCGACTTCCTAGTCAACGCTTAGGCTAAACTTTACAGAAAAATATACTTATATGGCTGAGTTCGCGACACTAGTTGCAGGTAAGCAGAGGTGCGGAAGAGGAAGTTATGATAGCCCGCAGGGCTTTTATACACTCGGGGGCGGCGCCCTCGTTTGTGATTGACAGCCCTACCGACAAATGATATTTCTCGTACGGGAGCTTATGAGTTTTACTCTGTTGCAGCGCCAGATGGCGCTGGTTATCCCATAGGGGGACCTTGTCTGGAGGTATGACAATAAACTGTTGTTTTACATGTGCTCTACAAATAAAGTGGATTGGATCGAACCATTGTCATGGCAGGCCTTTTTGTGCCAAGTTTGTTGCAGATTGGATCAACGGTGCCTGTGGCACCCAACGTGGCCCCAGGGCACCACATGTGGCCCCTTGTATGATTATTCTGATGGCAGACCCCTGAACAGTGTTTGAGGCCAGTTTTGTGCGTATCGGAGCAACGGTGCGCCTCACAAGTCCGGATATGACTTGTTTTCCTGGTTTCTTTCTTTCAACTCTTTCTTTCTTGAAATTGTTGAGGAGCTTGTACCTGTAAACATGTGATGTGACAATAGTTGAATCTTGGTGCGGGGACCCTCAGCTGCAACCTGTTCCTCACCAAGGGCATTTGTCTGATGGCAGGCAAATACAGGACTTTAAACAGGCCCTCTCCAGGACTTAAATGCCAGGGGTCCTTCTGGAAAACTAATGAAGACAAGCATGAGGTGTGTGACCCGTCGGGCTGCAGATTAAAAACAGAAAGTGCAATTCAAGAGGGAGTGTGTTTGAAGGATGTGGCTAATATGTATAGGTCAATTTGACTGCCACTGCCTGGCGCTTTCTAATTGCACTCCAATTATAGCCTACCACAATTACCTCCACAACAGGTTTTTGTTGTGTTTAATCACTTTGTCTGCATCATCACCTAGTTTCTTCCACTATTTTAACATTAGGGGTTAAAGGGGTTCTTGATCAGGGACATTTGACTGTATAGGTTGCCTGGGCAGGCCCGGGGCGGCTTCTGATTACTAGATGGCATCTCTATACCCACTAAGCTATAGCCGCTCCAACAATAATAATGACATGCCCAAAATACGGACACTGGGTTAAAAGTGGTTAGATTTCATGATGTGAATGTTCTCTAGTGGTCTTTGCTGTGTAAGTGCTATGAAACACAGTGGGTCCCCTTCAATCTGAGTGGAAGAGCGTGATAAACACTGCAGGCTCATATACTGTAGGTTCACACCCTTAAGTAAGGTACACTGAGCACATCCAAAATAGCTGCTCTGTTTCCCCGGCTAAGGAATGAGTGGCCTTTTGACCCACGGTAGCGGCGATATAGGGAATGCACCAAGAAGTAGATTTAACAGTCCGACCTGCGGTTCCGTCCAAATCTTGTTACATGTGCAGTATTGCGCATGATGGTAGATTTGGGGTGTGTGTGTGTGTGTGTGTGTGTGTGTGTGTGTGTGTGTGTGTGTGTGCGTGTGCGTGCGTACGTGCGTGTGGTGTAGATTGTCATTCCCATTATTGGCCACATATACAGTTAAATTCTGTATATGTACATACTGTATACAGTTACATTTCCCTCCAAAGAGTGTACAAATATAACCAAGTTGACTCGTTACACTCTTTGGGTTAAATATACCGTATGGTCTGTGGCTTTCTGGTTTCACACAAATGTAACAGTAAAGTGTAGGTTTGTAATGAAATGTAGAAATATGATATATTACACAGAATATTACAATTATTCTCCCCTACCGAGGACTAAAAACAGGAGTTAAAGTGATATATCGTCGTTGTCGGGTGGAAACCTTGTATGTCCAAAACCGTTTGTTTTGTATTTATCATTTTAAAATGATTTAAACTAGTGAAAACAGACGATCTACAAGCACACAACGCCTCGCACGGCGAGGCGTTGTGTGCTTGTAGATGGGCTGTTTTCACTACTTTTGTGCGATGGCCTTGTATGATGAAGCAGGGCTTTACTTTACGAAAAAAATTACAAATTTGAAACTTGGAGATACGAGGTTTCTGCCTGACAGTGACGATATGTGGGTGTACTGTGCAGTGTGTATGTTAATAAAAGTGCTATTGCCCGCGATAAAACGTTAACCATTTTCCGACAGCATTTGCAAGCATTCCGCTGGGTGTCAGGGATCTTCGACACGGGAGGAGCCGATAGTCAAAACATTAACAAAATTGTTGTCAGATGTAATTCCCTTTTTTGAATGGGAGGATACGTGCGAGGGCCCCGTGTAAATAAACCCTCCGCCTAAAAGTGTGGGTGTGGGGTGCCACTGTGTGTGGTCCTCCCGTCATCCCTTCCTCCTCACTCCACTGTTGTGCACGAGAGAGAGAGAGACGGAGAGAGCCCTTCCTGGAATAGCCTATGCTGTATAGTGTTGAGGTTGATAAAGCACTCTTGAGGGCTCTGGTTTAGCTAGAAATGCTGTCCATCATAATTGCCAACCACCCTGTTATTCTACTGTAAGAAAATACAGATGAATATGTTCTTCAAAGCCATCAAGCTCAGGAAAACGGAAAAGTCGTGATTATGAAACACATTAAATGCTTGCTGCATGTCTGCTTTCTCGAGCTGAAGAATGTATACCCTACCCTTCACAGCCTTCCACTAAAACAAGGCGTTAGATAAGATTAGAGATGTTTATTGTTCTCTCACATTATGGTGAAACTAGACATTGAAAAGGCTATAGCTTCCAACCGTAATGCCCAACATTTTCACTCATAATCATTACTATTATTATTATCTAGGCCGAGATGCATACGGTTGACACTGAAGGTACCCCCTTTGCATCGCTTTGCAACGTTCATGACTGACAATGAAATGCGGATGTGCGTTATCACTCGCGACTTGTTGTTGAGCCACAGGTAACAACATAAAGAAGGCAGCAGTCGGAAGCAGACTTGAGCCCTGTGAAGTGCGCCCCAGCAAGGAGCTAGCTGAACGAGTTCCCAAGCAGAGAGGTGCGATGTGCAGTTCTGCTGACCCAGCACCATACTATTCGCATACTGATTGGACTAATTAATTAATTTACTCCTAATCAACATGCGATGAGACAGGGGTAAGTGATGTCAGATGCCTGACACTTGGTCAGATGCTGCACAACTCCTCAACGTATTACAGTATGTTAGAGAGAGTACGTGTAGATACAGTACAGTACACACACAAAATGCACAACAACAGTAAAGCCAAACAGTTGCATTAGTCTTGCTTCTTAGTCTTTTTGAAGACAGTTCAGGCTCAGAATCAGCTTTATTTTCACATCACTGGTTTACACAAGTAAAGAAGTGTGCGAAATTTGTTTTTAAGCATCGTTCCCATCGTATCCTTAGAGGAAAGAAAGTTACCAGTATGCTGTATATGGCTTGAGGGCAGATTATTATAGTGGTATTATTAGTATTTAGTTAAAAGCTCAAACCTTCAGTCGTATAGGACGATATTCTAGCGACTCTTTCAGTAAAGGACCCCTCTCTCTGAGGGGTGTGTGTGTGTCCCACTTCAGGCGTCTAATTTTTCCCATTCCACTTTTCTCCACTGCTGCATTGCAGGCTTTGGTTGCTACGACGAACTAGTCAAACAACTGGCGGGTGCCACTGTTGAAGCGTGTAACCTTTGAGGTCAGCCCAGGGTTTGTGAATGGCCACCTAAATGTCTCATTACTCTGACCCGGGCTGCTGCCACTGTCAGTCACTGTGGGGCCTTCTTGGTTTGCTGAGCAAATGTTTAACGATTAATCCCTACAAGTGCCTTGAAGGGGTCCCTTTTTAAGTCTGTGGTGAAGGGGCAACCTGATAGTCGAATGGTTAGGGCATACACCACCTAGGCTCTAATGCATGTCTGTAAAACAAGCCCTGCTACTCTCTCTCCCATGCAGTTTCCTCTCTCTCACTGACTATCAATAAAATACGAAGAAAGGGCCCCCAAATCTTGAGAAGTCTGCAGTGAAAGTAATCAGAGACAATTCAGCAGCTTACTCTATATCCAAAATACCTAAGATCCATTTTGCATTTGCATTATGACCTTTATACTTAATTGCCCGATATGCTTATGCTATTGTTCGCTTGGAAAGTACACTAGAACGGACCTCTCCATTAATCATCACATAGCAAAACTGGCAAGACCACAGACATACCGAATAAATCTGAGTTATGGCCAAAAATCTCATGAAATAAACCACAGGCCTTGTTAGCCACATGTGATGACAGTCCAGCCCTCAGATAGAATGACTGTTGGAGCTCACCCAAGTTCTCCCCAATCAGTCTGCACCCTGCGTCCTCCTGGGACGTCCCGGCAGGCGAAGAGCAATGGCCACCAGAACCTCCGGCTGCGGCCTGGAATGCAGACGCGGGCCACAGATGTGTTTGGTTAACCAATGCAACAGAGGAATTCTATAGTGTTTCTTCCATCGCCCATATGTTCTAATACAGGGGTCTTCAACAGGGGCGGCTGGGACCCCTCAGAGTTACTGCAGGGGGGCCGCCTAATCTTTATGTGATAAGATTTAATTGTTTTCTTTGTTGCACATTAACCATGAACCCTAACATCCCTATTCTGAGGGGAACATTATACAAAAATAACCAATAAGCTTGCAAAGCGATGCAACGCTCAAGCTTGCAACGCAACCATACAGATAGGTTAACCATTAAAACCGGGAAAGCATCTGTGTCATTTTAGAGGTTTGCATTGGCCGTTCAAAAATAGCAGATGTACAAGCTCACAGCACTTCAAGCTTGTACATCTGCTATTTTTGAACATTTTTGAAAAACATTTAATAATTTTGAATTACGAAAAGTTTGAGAACTACTGATTTAAAAGGCATGCAAGTGTAGACATCGGCCTCAGGTCTTAATGGGTTAGATGTGGATGGAGTGATGTCATGAATGAGCATATCAGGGTGCGGTCGGTCAGACCACCTGGTCCGACACACTTTCGATCCCGGGGACCTCGAGCCAAAGCCGCAGTGTAGAGCCTCTCTTTTATCTTCTGTCTTATTGTCACACACACACAGATACATACTCACATGAACATGCACGTGAACACACGCGCATACACGGGTTTGTAAAAAGAAAAAAAAGTCAACACGAGAGGGGGAAAGGGCGGCGGTGCAGATGATGGAGTGGTGAGGTATCCGTCCCATCGGTTTCCTCCGGCGTATTTCGTTTCCAAAGCCATGAGTGAGAGAGCGTGCGCTATGTACGCGGACGTGTTTTCTGTAAACAGAGAAATACACCCCTTCCCTTCTGTGACGCCCCACGCCCCCACCGTGTCTCTTCCCTCCTCTCAGGGGAAGGAAGCGGAGTCTCTCCACCCTGCGAAGGTCAAACCCCTGACAGCCTGGAGATGGAGGTGACGGAAGGGAGCGTGGCTAATAGTCGTTCGGTCTGTCTGTCTGTCTGTCTGTCTGTCTGTCTGGCTAGCTGGCTGGCTGGCTGGCTGGCTGGCTGGTTTATTGGCAGCAGGGACATGCAGAGAATGTTAGAGAGGCAGGGGCTGAAATTTCTAAAAAGGCCTTTTGGTGAAAATATCTTGATACCACACTGAACTAAGCATAATCAAGTGAATACTGGAGATGTGGCATAACTGCCTGGATTTCTACACAGTGAGGGCAATTCTTCCTTCAACACAAGATGCTGCATTCAAGTTCAGGAGAGTTTGGACAAGGCAATTCTCTTGAACGCTGCCTTCAGGTATGGCATCGAAAGAGGCATTTGCATTTCTTTCACCATAGTGAAAAGTGCATGCATTGATGGTCTGGAGAGGGCACACAGACGGATACAAGGGAAGGGGCTTAAGTCCCCTTTGATGTCTATGTGTGCACGTGCCAGATTGGCAGGATGGCTGAATGCCTGGCTGTCTGGCTGGCTGCAAAGGGTATAGTTTCACCCTGAACCCGTTGCAGTGACGGCAGGAAAGGCCAAGGGAACTGTGTTGTCTGCCTCACTGTGCAGAAGGCAGGATGTGGAATGTCAGCGTGTGAGGAATCTCCCTAAAGACTCCACTTTTCCATGAAAAAAACAGACACTTTATCTGTTACTACAAGTTTGCATTAAACATTTTTTTTTTTTTTACCATGCCATGCGTTTGAAGATTCAACTCCAGGCAGTTAAATGTCCTGTTCAGTGTCTCTACACTGTAGGCTTAATGTGGGATGGAATAAAGATGGGTCAGCGACATCAGGGCTTCTACTCCCCCCCCCCCACACACACACACACACACACTCCCACCAAAAGGGGGAACAATTTTATCATTTTTAATTATGATGAATTATTGTTGGCCTAGAGCTGGAGGTGGTTGCAGAGGTGAGGATGAGAGACGAGTTCAATTGTGTCCTGGGAAACCCCTCCACTGTATGATGAGTTGCAGCAGAGGACTTCAGCCTAGGTTACAATAAATCTACCAAAGATCAGAACGGAGAGGCACAGACTCTCCTTTGTGCCAACAGCTTGTAGACTACAATGTAGGAGAACCCCTCCCTTTGTCATTTAAAATCATGGAATCAGCAAACTGTTATACAAAACCGTGTATGTGTGAGGTAATTTGTCGGTTTGTTAGCGAGTGAGAGATTACATGTGTATTTTGCGAAGGACTAGTGTATTGTGTGTTGTTTGCACTGTTTCTTGCAACATTTTTAAGCAAGATAATTGTCAGCAGGGTGTTCACTCCCATGCTGGGGTGAACTCTGAATAAAGAAGAATCCTACTTAATTGATCTAAGTGAGTGCTGGTTTCTTTTGTTAAAAGATGATTGCTGACAGAACCTTGCACCCTATAAAAGTATTGTGAACAACTCATTGATGAGTGCTCCTCTTTCTCTCTTTCTGGTTCAATATTCACCCATGAGGTATTCCATCACAGACTTGAATACACTCCCTATGGCTTTTTTTTTTTGTTGATGAATGGACCAAAGTCAAAGGTTAAGGACACACTGTGGCTAAGTTTGTATTTCCACGGTCACATATATGAATCATAACAACTTTTGACTGACATGTCCCGTGAAAAATATAAAATATATTTCCTCTCTCCCATGTTTGTTTTCATGTTTTCTCCATCTTGATCACCTTTGTTTTGATTTGCCTTATGACAACTGGAAAAACACACATTGTCAAGTGTTTTATTTTTGTTTGTTTGTTTTACTTTGATAGATGTATAATTTAGGAATTGAGCAGAAGCTCTTATGCAGAGCAACTTGCAAGTGTGAAATCAGAGTAAAATGAGTCACTAGTCAGTAGTCACATAAACTACACTGTAAATAACTATTCACTGTTGCAACTCCGATATTCAAGTTCATGAAGTTGACCCAACTGCAATGGTCTAGTTGTCTCAACATTGTTGTGTAAGTTGTAAAAGTTGATTGAACTTTGAAATTCTAAATAAGACAACCTCACTATTCACTTTGTTTCTTGGCAGTGGCACAGACTTTTAAGTACATCAACATGGTGTACGACATAGCCAATAGTGCTAAGGCAGCTTTTTGCGCCACCCAATAAACCCTGATTTATTTGTATTATTTTCATGAACTAGGCTGCATTTATATTGCGTATGCACATGGCATTCACATGGAATTCAAGAATCTGGCACCGTCTTATACCTTTTAAATGTAATTTCCTAATGGGGGGGTTGAGGGGGGTGGAGAGAATGCCTTTTGGTCAAAGGTCTGTTAAAGTAAACATGCGTAGTTTCCTTGCAAATACTCACGTAGGCATGGGCTAGCAATAGCATGCGCTCAGCTGTAAAGGCCCTCTTGTGCATATAGACAAACATTGAAAAGACATGGGAAAAAGAGGATTTCGGGATGTTGTCCAATTCTCTCTCTCTCTCTGTGCTGCAGCCCTTGAAGCTGCACTGTGATAGGTCTACATTCAGCTAATTCCTTCATCACCCTTAGTCACTGGACTCACCCCAGCATAACAAGTGGTGTTAGAAGTACTCACAATTTGTACTTAAGTAAAACAATAGCATCTAGAAATACCCTGTGACCGCTATTCAGTATTCAAATATTAAAAATGTACTTGAGTAAAAGTACAAAAGTATTCATGTTAAATATACTTAAGTGCTGAAAGTAAAAGTACTCATTTTGCAGAATATCCCATTTCACAAGTTTCCAAACCTATACAAATGCTTTGAAAATAGTAGATGCTCACAACGCGTAGCTAAATGACGCGTTGTGAGCTTCTAGATTGGCTATTTTCAAATAGCCTAAGTATACATAGGGCTGAAGTGGTTAATGCAGGTTTCGTAATAATAATCCAAATCTACAAAGTAACTAGTAACTTTAAAGATTTCACATAATTGTCATGGAGTAAGTACGAAATTTGCCTCTGGGATGGAGAAGAAGTAAAAGGAAATACTCCACACCCCCCCCCCCCCCCCCCCTCAGGTCCTCAAGGCTGCACGACATACTTCAAGGGGCCGTTTCCGAACCGTTGTTTTTCCAAAGAGCTCCACTGAAAGGCCGCAATGCATGGCTGTTATGCTTTCATTTGAATGTGCTTGCTCAGCTGAAAATAGCTGACACAGCCTGACAGAAAAAGAAAAAAAAAAACACCTGCCAGGCTCATTAATTACATATAATCACACATGCGCGCTAGCGCACGCGCGCGCACACACACGCACACACACACACACACACACACACACACACAAACACACACACACACACACACACACACACACACACACACTCACACACAAAATCTGCTTATACTGTATGTTGGCACATGTTGTAAACAATAACACTTAGAATCTATGTCAGATACTGTTGAGTCTTGGGCTGCCAATACGCCTTAAGCCAAATGGTGGTTGTTCTTTCTCTGCGTGACATTTCTTGCAGATGTTGGCTGTGGCTGTTTGGTTGGAGCATGTTCAATCAAATGCAACGTACATGACGTGCACTTACGCACGCACGCATGTACACACGTACAAACTATCTCTCTCATACGCGCAAACACACACACACACACACACACGCACACACACACACACACACACACACACACACACACACACACACACACACACACACACACACACACACACACACACACACACACACACACACCTCTCTCTCTGTCTCACACTCTCTGTTTCACTCTCTCAGTCTCTCTCTCTCACACACATACACTTGCAGCTCCTGCTTCCTTATTGCGCTCATATCGGTTTGTTTGACCGCAGGCTCTCGTTTGCAAAGATTAATTGTCTGGCGTTGGACTGCTTCGGCTTCTCTAAGATAAATATTTAAGTGTTTGAGGCAGGGACGTGCTGGGTCCCTGATTCAGCCCGGGAAAAAGAGTTGGAGAGGCCCTCATTGCGCGCTATAGAGAGAGATCTCTCTCTATAGCGCTGCTGCTACTCAAAGATTTGCCATTTCAGATCACGACAAGTGACAAGCCAGTGGGCCAATTACTGTACATGAGTTATATTTCGTTAACCTGACTTTCGTCAGATGGTGGCAGTAGTGCGCCGCCCTACTTTACCATCTGAGATCTCTCCGGGGGAGTTGATAACGCTCGTAAAGCCCCGGGCCGGACCAATCAGCGGCAGCTACGGGTGGGCTCTGAGCGCTTCTGAGCCAATAGAGATTGCAGACCACGTGGAAACACAGGAGGCGGATTCTGGGTGTAACGTCATGCAGACAGGCCAATGTGAGTGGTTGGAGTTGGCACTCCCAGACTGTGATAGACAGACGGCCCCATCCAATCACCTGCTAAATAATTTTAAAAAATGGCCCGCCCCTTACATCGAGTCTGCCGGAGCAGTCCCAGATGTTAGTAGCAGAGTGGTATGCGGCCAGGCAAACGCACTGCTGCTATCATCTGGCGCAGTCAGGTTAATATTTCGTCGTTGTCGGGTGGAAACCTTGTATGTCCAAAACCGTTTGTTTTGTATTTATCATTTTAAAAATGATTTAAACTAGTGAAAACAGCCGATCGACAAGCACACAACGCCTCGCACCGCGAGGCGTTGTGTGCTTGTAGATCTGCTGTTTTCACTACTTTTGTGCAACGGCCTTGTATGATGAAGCGAAAAAATGTATGCATTTGAAACTTGGAAACTTGGCCACCCAGCCCCCAAAATGGAACGAAGGCCGACATTTTATTTATATTTTTTTCCTAATGGCCGGCCTGGACCTGCCGGGAATGAACCGGCCATTCGGGGGTTGTCCCGCTTTTCCCAATGGCCAGCACGTCCCTGGTTTGAGGTGCATGTGGTCAGCTTCAGATCCCTCGGTGAGGGTCCTTAGTCACGCTGAGTGTGTTTATCTGGGCCCACACAGTAATCACACCCTCCGGCCTCGACGTGATGACTTATAGGTGTGTCCCAAACGCCAGAGTCATGTATAGTTTCCATCCCATGGCCCAGTGGTTCTCAAACCTTTTCATTTCAAGGAGCCCCATAACTCTGAGAGGGTACAAATGGAGTCGAATGGAACCCACATCAAGGATCCCTGAGGGTCCCTGGACCCCACTTTGAGAGCCACTGATAGACATTGTGACATCTGTGTCACCAGCCCATTGTTGGTGTCACCGAGACAAAGGGGCCTCTGGGAACAGTATGGACATTAATCCATTACTTTAAATATTTACAAAAGTGTTGGGGAACCTGATTTATACTTTGTAGTGTCATGCGCTGAAAATAGCAGACATACAAGCTCACAACATGTCACATCGTAACGTGTTGTGAGTTTGTACTTCTGCTATTTTCGATTAAGGATAATCCAACATCTATCCAACTATAACTATCCAGTAGCAAGAGGACAGTGGAGCAGACATGTTATTTTAACTCTTAAGTTCAGTACACTACACGTACATTCTTACACGGGACATTGCACTGCACGGCAACAGTCTTTACTGTTTGTTTAAGGGTGCACTGTCACAAAATGTCTCATTAAAGGGCAAAGAAGTGAATTAAAAGGAGTATAGGTCTGCTTGGAATGCTATAGACTAAACAGAGGACAACTTTGTTTGGTGGTGGTTCTCGTTAGGGCTTTTGATCACCATCCAAATGTCAGCTTCAATTATGCTACATAACAGGCCGAGGATTAGAGGTCTTCTCCACAATCTGGCCCTACTGTACCTACACAGTCCCCAGGACCCCATATTAAAACCAGCATGGTGAAACGTGAGTAAATGTCCCATTTGTCAAGAGAAGCATGTGCCGCTTTTGGCACGTAACTGCCCTACAATGTTGTCTCATTTGATCTCTGCTGTTGCACTGAAAAAGAGAACTTGAAGTATACCGGTATTTCCCTTTCAGACTCTAAATGTGCCTTCCTCATTTTTGAGAAAGATTCAAATACTCTATTTGTTACATGCATTATGTTCAGACTTTCTTGTTTTTTTCTTTTGCTAGTTGTTTTTATCGCTCTGACCTTTGGACACTGCACTATTAGGTTGTGTTAGTAGTTTTTTGAGTATTTCTGCTTGTGTTTGATATGATGTTGAGATACTTGTTGCACTAACTAGCATTGACTGTTATGGTCACTTTGATTTGGGCACTGTATTATATTGATAGTTGTGCTTTAGGACACTTTATGTATATATATATTTATATATATTATTTGGTCCCTTTCTTGATGTACCTTGCTCTTACTACTGTACTCTGTACTCTGTTCTTCTTTTTTATCTTTTTCATACTTCTCTGTAACTTAAAAATAACCTTATACTGCTGTGCTGCCTCTGGGCAACTGATTTTCCCCCTTGGGATAATAAAGGTATCTATCTATCTAGACTTTGCCAGGTTATGCTACAAGTAATGTTCAACATCGTCATAGTACATTTTGTAATCGTGACAACCCAATTTTTTGTAGAAAGCATTGCTCAACCACAGTCATTATCTAGGTTCAGTAACAGTGCTTACTGCAGGTCATCCTGCACCTGGCGGTGTCCAAAATCATTCACAAATCCACTACTCTGTATTCATTTTAGTGATTTCGTGCACATCAACTGCCTTGCGTTCATGTAGGTTTCCTCCAGTGCTAGCTTCTACACACTTTTGTGACTCACACTTTTTTAACCCCTTGGAAAAAGTGAAACAATCCTGATATTGTTTCTTTGATCATTTGATCAATGAATTTGATTTGATCAAATCATTTTGAACTTTGATTAACCGTCGCTATTTTGTGAAAGTCGTTGTAGGTGAACATTTCCAAAAAGGCTTTACAAATTTTCTAAAAGTTTACAAAAGATTCAAACATTTTCAAACAGTTTCAAGAATTTCCCAAAAGCAAGTGAAAATAGCAGATTATTATAATAGACGGTGTGCCTCGCGAGACACATTCGTACGAGTACAAAGTATAAAATAGGGCATAAGTGGTTACACACATGGAAGCGATTATCTGATAGTAGATGGCCAGTAATTGCTAAAACAATAAAGACAAAATCACATGAGAGCTTTGGATTTGCTTGTCATCACACTTAGCATCCAAGAAAAACAAGCCTCGTGGGACTTAGGGAACATGGCTTAAGAAACGTCAATAAAACAGAGAATTCTCAGTGCTCTTATACTGTATGATCTCCTATGTGTTTGGTCTTCGGATTGTGAACATAAATATTTTGACAAAGCCTTCTGTTGCATAGGACCTGGCATATAGGGATGGAACTATGTTCCATTCATTTGACATCCCAGGTTTTCTAACTAGTAGCCTACCTCATTATACAGCCAGAATGACAAGGACTCCAGGTGAATACAATTAACTTACAATTTAGACATTTAGCACATATGCTCTTATCCAGTAACCTGACTGCGCCAGATGGTGGCAGTAGTGCGTACCGCCCTACTTTACCGTCTGAGATCTCGGGGAGAGTTGATATCACTCATAAAGTCCCGGGCCGGACGAATCAGCGGCAGCTACGGGCGGGCTCTGAGCGGCTCTGAGCCAATAGAGTCTGATTGCAGACCACGTGGAAACCCGTCTGGGTGTAACGTCATGCAGACAGGCCAATGTGAGTGGTTGGAGTTGGCACTCCCAGACTGTGATAGAGGGACGGCCCCATCCAATCACCTGCTAAAGAATTTGAAAAAATGGCCCTCCCCTTACATCGGGTCTGCCCGAGCAATCCCAGATGATGGTAAGCAGAGCGGTATGCAGCCAGGCATACGCACTGCTGCCACCATCTGGCGCAGTCAGGTTACTTATCCAGAGTGACTTAACAAAAAAGTGGCTTGTCTGCTTCCATTAACATTGACCACATGAACCCATATAGCATTCCTCGGGCATGTCATAGCAGATCTCCAAAATGGCCTATCTACAAGCAACATGTTGTGTTGTGAGCTTGTAGATAGGCTATTTTCAGCTAAGAGATTTGGTGTACAGGGACAAAAGGAGGGGACCAGGAAGACCATTGAGGAAATTTAGATATAGGATATAGT
The DNA here is from genome assembly GCF_963921795.1 of Nannobrachium achirus. NCBI lineage: Eukaryota > Metazoa > Chordata > Actinopteri > Myctophiformes > Myctophidae > Nannobrachium > Nannobrachium achirus. The sequence continues at coordinate 33,785,569 of NC_137825.1, read as the reverse complement.
GGTTAACAGCATACTGTCAGTGCAGTGGTGAAGGAAGTGTAGTGGTAGAAGGACATGGATAGGCTGTAACAGGTAATAATATATAATAATAATTGTGACCGTAGGGAGCATTTACTATCAAACACGGCAGAACCTTGAACCTACCTACCTACTTGAGTCAGTAGGTAGGTAGGTAGGTAGGTAACGCCTCAATGTCTATAGCTGACCTGTTGTGACATCACATTGTTGACCCACATTTGGCAATGCCCTTATATGGACACTCCATATAGAGCCAAGACAGAATTAATTTAAAAATGCCTCAATGTCTATAGCTGACCTGCCCATACTGTATATGGAGATCCCTGATGTCATCAATATTAAGCCCATAGCTTGGAATGCCCATATATGGAGTCTCGTGTGGTCTATAACATAAGACATCTATGATGTCAGAAGTCATATCCATATTTGGGAAAATATTTTGTCCACATTTTGTCCAACTTAAACAACCAACCGCAACTCGCATCACACTTGCAAAATTAATTCCATCGTGTGCGAATTCCATCCTGCGCGAGGTCGCTTTTCGCCCTTAGGGCGTCTTTCTGGTAATAATACACTTTATTTGAATAGGCCAAACTAGGATAGAATGTTTTTCACAGACATAAAAAACACATGAAATATAAAAGCGATTACTGCAAGTATTGTAACAGAGATTTACAAGTACAGAGTGCAGGCACAATTCTTTTATTTTATTGACTATTATTAGTAAATTGTGCACACTCAATTTCTATACCCTAAAAGATTAATATATTTCACAATTTTCATCCTGTATGGGTTCCTATTTTGCACTTTTCTTTTTACATATCAGATAGTAGATCCATAGCAGTGATTTTACATTACAGTCTCAATACTTGACCAGAGTTTAAACAATAGAAGCAGCATTTTGAAACCGTTCAAGTCCAATTTCCACTTTCCAAGTATGTTTTTGCAAGCATCAAAGGAAAATAGATTCTTCTAACACGATCGGTAATGTGATGGGTAATGTGATGGTCGGTTTGTACATAATCTACTCACATCACTGGTAAGAATGTTCTGCAGTCAAATATAAAAGTGACACTACCTCCCTCTGCTGGACTTTGACAGTCCATGTAATGAGGAAAGGAAAATATAAAACATAGGCCTATAGTGTTGGGAGAGGTCTAGTTATCTGTGAAACTTAAGTCTTTGCAACTAGTACTTGGATATTACTGCTGGACAGTCCATGTAATGAAGAATGAAAATGTTCAATTATGTGCAAGAAAACTACTGATTAGTATGTTTACACAAGCTTTTTGGCAGCACTTTGTTTCTTTATTTCTTATTTTTCTTTGTTTATGCCCATGTTAAGTTATTAGAAGTATTTGTTTATTTTGTACCTGAAACAGTTATGCCCGGATCTGAGACTCGAACCTGTTAGTGGTTGCACTTCCCCCATTTGAAGTGGAGATGCGGGAGGGAGGAAGGTATGTTTGTCCTGGATCTTTAATGCCTAAATCGAATATTCGATTATGTGTACCATTGTTTATGTTTATGTGTACCATTGTTTTGTTTCTGTTTATTAATGGGATTATTATTTGTTTTATGCTTTATTTATAGTTTATTATTTGGATTATTTGAGCCGTAAGAGTGCTGAAATAAATCGATCAGTATGCAGAACCACTGTCGTTTATGACTGAGGGAGAGACACTATATGTCCAGGTAAAAGAGGAACCAGAGATGGGCAGTATTTGAAATACATGTATTTGAAATACGTATTTGAAATACTTTTTTGTATTTTGTAATTTGTATTTGGCTGGGACGGAAAAAATTGGATGTAATTTGTATCAAAATACTTTCAGGTCTAGTATTTTCTGTATTTGAAATACAAAATACTTTTTATGTAATTTTATTCTCAAATGGACACATTTTAAATTCACAAAGGTTTAAACTGTAGGGGGAAAGACACATTTTCTTTCAATCTAATTTGCTGTTGGTTTGTGTGTGATACAGCCATAGCACTTGACTTTGGTTTGCTACAAATGTATTGTGCATTATGATTACAATTTCGAATTACTTGCGTGCAAGTACTGCGTTCATCTGCGTATGTATGTAGGTTGGTAGGTAGGTAGCTGTGTGTGTGTTTAAGCATGTAGCACAATAAGGGACCAGGATTTCTGGCAATGTCATCATTAACAGCCAATGAGGGACCAGCATTCCTGGTGATGTCAGTGATGATATCACTGGCATCGCCAGTGGTGATGCCAGTGGTGAGCGCACCTCATGGCGCGCTCTGCTGGCGTGCAAGCAGGCCATACATGGCCTACTTGTGCACAAGGAGCAAGTTGGCACCTCAACAGAGTGCAGTTTTAGTAATTATAAGGCTGGCAGAGCGGGTTTTGCACTCTATGAAGTACAGAGGCAACTGTGCATTCAGTCTCATGCCATAGTTCCTTTAGAAGATAACGGTAAAGTGGGTTCCAGACGATACGCGGTCACCGCCTCCTAGTAATTCATTTTCAATGAGAGGCGGGCGGCTATTTCTGCCGCGCAGCGAAGTTTTGAGGCGGCGAGGCGAGCGGGCGCAGTCCCGTGAAAATCCCTGCGAGCGTGCTCGTTTGTGCATGCGTTGATGCGTACATGGGCAGTGAGAGTTGGATTGTGTTCATCTTTGTGAAATACCTTGTGGCGTTTACTCACTGAGCAAGTGTGTTTGTGTCTCACCGCGGTGCGGTAACCCAAGCGGCAGCCGTAGCGTTGACCGCTTATCCTGTGGAAGGCACTTCTGGCCTGAGCTCTCACACACTGGCACACAGTGGTAAACATTTAGGCAGCCTGCTCAAGACTAACACCATAGTATGGTCAATTTAAGTGCCTTCCACACGATACGCGGTCACAGCTATGGCTGCCGATTGGGTCAGCGGTTACCGCACGCGGTATTTCACAAAGATGAACACAATCCATCTCTCACCGCCCACATATGCATGCACAAACTAGCACACTCGCGGGGAATTCACGGGACCGCGCCCGCTCGCCTCGCCAGTTAATTTAATACTTGGCAATCAATCTATAAAAGTACTAATCATTGCATAAATTTTTATAAAAAGTATTTATGTATTTTCAAAATACAAAATACGTATTTGAATCTTAAATACATTTCTCTGGCCTGTATTTATATTTCGTATTTTGATACATTTTTTGACCCAGTATTTGTATTTTGTATCAAAATACTTTTCAATGTATTTTCGCCCATCTCTGAGAGAAACTATGTTAGTAAGGCTCCCTAATCGGGAGATAAGCGACCGTAGGTCACTTATCTCCACAAATAGGGCAAAAATGTGTTTTGCCAAAATCTTCCTGATCCATGTTGATGACATGAGTGTAGACATACTGTGCAGTGATTTTCGTGATTTTAGGGCAAAATCTGTAGGAGCAGTGTCCAAAAATGTGTTTTTAAAATTCGGCCTGGAGGTGGCGCTATATGGGAGAGATTCATGTTGATGGGATGAGTGTAGACATACTGTGTACCGATTTGCGTGATTTTAGGGCAAAAATTGTAGGAGCATTGTCCAAAAATGTGTTTTGCAAGAATCGGCCTCATGGTGGCGCTAGAAGAGGGCCATGTGATAAATGAGGGGTGGGGTCTCCGTGCCGGTAAGGCGGACAAATAGGTACCGGCCCCGGCTGTACCGGTAGCTCCTAGCCGGAGTTACGGCATTTTATGTGAGCTGCAGTGTAGGGGGTCCTCCACTGGGGGCGCCACCACTTTTGCATCCGTTCTGGAGCACCAGGAGTGGGTGGTCCCCGGGAATTCCCTGTGAGCAGCCCCGTTGGGGTGGTCATTTGGTCAGTTTAGCACATTTGGTCATTTTTTACATCTGGGGGTCCCCCAGGGACCTGGGGGTCCCTGGAGCTCCGGGGGTCCTTGGAGGTTGTAGTTTGGCAGGTAAGGAACGTGTGTGCAAAATTTGGCATGGATCGGGGCAACGGTTGCGGAGATATGAGCAGGGCAAGAGTGTGACGTGTGAGGTGTGACAGACGGACTGACAGACAGACTGACACTTTGTGCAGGGTTTGATAGTAAATGCGACCTACGGTCGCAATAAATACACACGCAAACACACACACACACACACACACACACACACACACACACACACACACACACACACACACACACGTGCATTGTGCAGTGAAGGTATCGCCTGTTTTCTATTGAAATCTTTAAGTCCCTACTTAAAACTTTTGAAGTCTTTGATTGTTCGACTGTTTTATTTTGTCTTGATGTCTTTTTTAAACTGTTTCTCATCTGTACAGCACTTTGGTCAGCTAAGGTTGTGTACATTTTGCTCTATAAATAAAGTTTGATTGATTGATTGATTGATTGATTGATTGATTGATTGATACTGAGTGGCAAAAACTGGCCTTGACAGCCAATACATCCAAACAGAAAAGTACTATCTGATTGCATTAAACAACATTAACCGAAGTTAAACTCACTTTGCCATTCACTTTATGCATGTGCATAAATCTTCACTCCCTTCTGTACTTTATCCAATCCTTCCATAATAAAATCATATTAACACTGGTTTGTTTTAAGATAATTATGTAAAGGTCCATTTGGTTGCATGTCTTTGCAGTGAAACAGTGCTTACATATTTAGGGAAATCCCACCTCCCCTTTTTTCAGATTCTCACTTCCACTTTCGGCTGAATGTATTGTTTGGCTTCCACTTCCAGTTGCATAATAAGTAACAGTTTGTTTACTGTATGGCTGTATGTCACGTACACAGCCTATGTACTTCAAACACAGGAAATGCATATTATTAACCACAAAGAGGCTTCTAAAGGCTTGCAAACTTTCCAGCGCATCTCAGCAGTCATTTCAACCAGTCAATAGTGTTCCTTCTTTAAACAGGCCAAGTGATAATATATTAAGCCTGTGAGTTGTTCAACATAAATTACGTTCTTTTACATTTCATTATGTGCAACAGTACCTTGCTCTTTTACTGAACTGCTGTGCTGCCCCAATATAATTAATTAAGCTGACAGCTGGTATAAAATCAATTTAATATCAACTAAAATCTCTGTACTTTCTTTCTTCTGATAGTTTAGAGAGCTTTTGACATTAACTTTGGCTGGTATCTGCTAGCCTGGAATGATTTGCTACGTTCAGTGGATTAACTTTTCTTGACAAAAATTAAATAAAAAATAAAACAACAGAACGTAAATGAAAAAGATAGCACGTGGATAAATCATCTGCACACTGACTGACTGAACAGATTATGGGTTAATATTTTAAAACTTTGATTGATTGTGTGTGTGTGTGTGTGTGTGTGTGTGTGTGTGTGTGTGTGTGTGTGTGTGTGTGTGTGTGTGTGTGTGTGTGTGTGTGTGTGTGTGTGTGTGTGTGTGTGTGTGTGTGTGTGTGTGTGTGTGTGTGTGCGTGCGTGCGTGCGTGTTTGTCTGGTGTTTATAGGGCAAGGCCCATGCCCAGAGACAATACAATCCACAATTCAACATTGCTTTCTGCCATATGCACAAAGACAAACTTGCACTGTGTGAAGACGTGCAGAAACGTGTCCAATTATAAGTTACTATGAAAAGCTCCACCGGCTGACGGCTGTGTGTTTGTCAGTCTGTCCGTCATGTCACACTTTTGCCCCTACTCTTATCTCTGCCACCGTTGGCCCTATCAATGCCAAATTTTGCACACACACTCCTTGGATGCAAATCACAACCTCCGCCCCGATTGCTCACATGGCCCTCTTCTAGCGCCACCATCAGGCACATTTTTTGGACACTGCTCACAGATTTTGGCCTAAAATCACGCAAAGCAGTACACAGTATCTCTAAAGTTATGTCTTCAACATGGATCTGTCCCATTTCCCATATTCCCTCCTGATTGGCTACGACTGCCTTCTAAAGTTTGTGTATGCGACGTGACAGTCGCTTATGTATCTCCCGATTAGCCCTATTCACGGCCCGCCCACTCAGCAAATTTCTCAGCAACTTCCTGGTGCTGACGTCAGTTTAGAAGGGGAAACTATAACAGAAATAGCTGGACTTAAAGCCAACAAATCATTATTTCGAACGGTAAAGTAAATTATAATGCTTTGTGCCTTTTACTATCTTGTGTTCTTGATCATGCTAGCTGTATTTTATACTTTACTATTCGGAAATTGCATTAAATTTGCGATTTCTGTGTTAACTCTATAGGCTTTTAGCAGGGGTTTACTCTTCAAAACATGACTTCAGCACCCGGGGGATGCTGAGTGGGTGGGCCGTGAATGGTACATTCTTCACTATGTGATTCATTCACATACCAATCTGATGATGGTTCACACACACAGGATGTTTCAGCGGCAAGGAAGTGTAGCTCTCTCTCTCTCTCTCTCTCTCTCTCTCTCTCTCTCTCTCTCTCTCTCTCTCTCTCTCTCTCTCTCTCCCTCTCTCTCTCTCTCACATACACACACACACTCTCACACTCAATCTCACACTCTCTATATGGGGTTGGACTGATATCATTCACTACGTGTCGTCGAGCGGAAGGCTATCAAGCTGGTGCAGACATGAAATTGGTAGGTTATGTTAAAACATTATGTACTTATGTATTCATCGTTTTAAATATTCTCAGCTTATCTCTATATTAACCTCTATATTTATGATGTTAACTTATGCATATTCTGTGTACTTCAGAACATTATTAGTCTATTTAGTTGTGAGCCTCAGTAGTGACTTTTTGTTAATCTTGACTTATTCTTTAGTTTGTTCTCAAGTTAATTTGGTATTTTTTGTGCTGATTTGTGCTCAAGAAGTTTGGGTCTGTTTGGAGTTGTTTGGTCCTAGGCTACATCCTATTTCAAATAAAAAGTAGGCTAGAGCGATAAGGACCACACGGCCCACTCCCTCTCAGTGTTGCCATGTCCGCTTATTAAAAGTGACATTGGCTTGTTTTTTTTTTCAGTGACGTCACTTGTAAATAACACATATTGGTAGTTGTGGATTGTGTTTTTTTTCTCTTTCTTTTGTGATGCGTTGTGAGCTTGTAGATTGGCTAATTGCCTATATAGCCGGTTCTTTTGGGCTTGTTTTATAGACCTAGTTTGTAGTTTTGTAGATAGTGAACATTACTTCTCGGCTTACACAGTGGTGTTTTCATACACACATAATCTATTAAGATTAGAACACAGCGCGCTCTGATGCATGCTTGCCAGGGTAACTGGTAAAGGCCCATTCCCACTGGGCAAAGTATACAGGTATTTTTATCTGTATCTGGCCCAGTGGGAATGGGCCTTAACACTGGTTTATTTCCTTGTGCCATTCAACCACAACTCTCTCTCTCTCACACACACACACACACACACACACACACACACACACACACACACACACACACACACACACACACACACACACACACACAAACACACACACACACACACACACACACACACACACACACACACACACACACACACACACACACACACACTTTATTATTTGAGTTCCAATAGCGTAAACCTGAAACTGTGTCAGTATATGACCTTAAACCTGAACTGTGTTCATCAACTTGAGATGAGACCCTGTGCTACCTTGTGCCTGGTACAGAAAAGATAAGTGCACAGGACTCTTTCCTTTTTAAGGATGTCTCTCTCTCTCTCTCTCTCTCGCCCCTCTGGGGGCAGTGTCTAATTCCTGTATGGAAACTGTGGCTATTCTTTGTATCTCTCAGAATATTCTCTGAATACATCAATGTATTATTGTACTCCGTTTTCTCTCCTCATATTTGGCTTTCCGTCTTTTACTTTTCAAAAATAACTCTCAGAGCTTTTAATAAAATAACAGATTTAACAGTCATGCAAAGTGAGTTAAGTATTACAGTATATACCAAGTCTGCTATGTGCATGCCAGATGTCCTCCTTTGCGAGGGACAGTCCCACATTTCCACGAGGTGCAAGGTGTAAGATCACTATATTTCTGTATTTCCTGTCAAGCCAAAGACTGACCTAGGGGCTTTGTGACCTGTGACCTTTAAGCCTGTAGCTATGATTATGTGACGACTCATGTACATGTATGTTTGGCAAGATAAAATAACCTATTCCATTTTATACTCATTTTATTCTTGTACAGTATTCAGACCATTGTACAAGTTTTGTTGTTTTGTTGCCCACATGCGTGCGTGCAGCCGTGCACATGGCTGCTTTGGCATGTATACCCTTCTGCTGAGCTGGTCGAGTCATCACTGTGTTGTCAGAACGTTTCAGCTATATCTATCTATAAATGCGACAAATCTCTGTCTGTCTGTCTGTCTGTCTGTCTGTCTGTCTGTCTGTCTGTCTGTATGTAATCCGCGTATCTCGAGAACCGCTCGTCCCACCGGCTTCAGATTCGGCACGCGTTTTTTCCGAACCGGCGCGAAACGTTCGGAATATCCTTATGCGGAGCTGATTGTTGACATCAGGCTGTTCTGGAGGAAATCGGCGCAAGCGCTGACTCATTGTGACATCACTTCATAAAAGGCTCTGACATCACGTACGCCACATGAGTCAACAAAAAATGGACGCAGATAGACATATCTCTGTATATATACGCCACATGAGTCAACAAGAAATGGACGCAGATAGACAGATATCTCTGTATATGGGCATAAAAGGGATACAGACAGATACAGAGATCTCCATATACAGTATGGGCATAGGCAAACAGATGGTCAAAACGGGTCCTATGGGGTTTGCAATAACGGGTGGGGCATTCATTCCCGATTTCAAATTCGGCACGCACGTTCCCCGCCACAGCAGGTAGTGCAGTGCTTGGCCTCGACCCGACCCTATCCGCGATTTTCTGGAACCAGCACGAAAGGTTCGGATTCTGATGTCTGACATCAGGGTTTTCCGGAACCGGCACTGGGTCTGCATAGATCTCCATATATGGGCATAAAATTGATGCAGACAGACAGATACATATCTCCATATATGGCAATGGACACAGGCAAACAGATGGTCAAAGATCTCCATATATGGGCATAAAATGGACGCAGACAGACAGATACAGATATCTCCATATATGGTCATAAATGGACACAGGCAAACAGATGGTCAAAACGGGTCATATGACAACAGGTATAATGGGGTTTGCATTAAAGGGGGGACTGGCACTGTGTCTGCAACACAGTCGGAGGTACAGACAGATACAGAGATCTCCATAATGGGCATAAAGGGACACAGACAACAGATGGAGGAGGAGACAAACACAAGACAAGCAACAAATAGTGTGACTGGGATGACATTGATGATGATTTAAATGACTTTACAGCTTTTGCTGGAGAGAACAAGGATCAGTAGTCGAGATCTGGGTTGGCCGAGGTGCAGACGGAGGAGACAAACATAAGACAAGCTAAATCAACAGCACAAGACTGACAAAAAACAGGTTCTCCAAAAAAAAAAAAAAAAACTCAAGCTGAACTCTCCCGCTCCAAAAAATAAAATAAAAGAGACAAAGACAAACTTAAGACAAGCAAAAAAGCGTGGGACTGGGAGGATGACTTGAATGAAGCAGATTTAAACAGGCTGTGTAGTGCGTATTCTACTTAAAGAAGAAACAAACAAAAACAAAATCTCATATATGGGCTAAAAATGGACGCAGATAAACAGGTATCTCCATTTATGGGCATATACGGAAATAAAAGGGACACAGACAGACAGATACAGAGATCTCCATATATGGGCATAAAATGGACCCAGAACTGTATCTGCAGTGATCCCCATATATGGACAATGGACATAAAGTGGACGCCGACAGACAAACAGATACAGATATCTCCATATATGGGCATAAATGGACACAGGCAAACAGATGGTCAAAACGGGTCCTATGACAACAGGTATAATGGGGTTTGCATTAAAGGGCGGGGCATTCATTCCCTATTTACATCGTTCCCGAGTTGGCCAGGTCGCCGACTAGACGCTGGGCCGCCCAAAGGGCGGCCCAGCTTCTAGTCCATATAATGAGTCTGTGAGGTCAGATGTAGAGGTATTGTCCAGCTCCATATATGGAGATCTAGGTGATGACCCAGTCATCTCTGTGTATGGATATCCAGGGTTTGATGAGGTCAGTGTTTGTGATCTTCATATATGGAGATCCAGGTGATGATAGTCTGCAGTCTTGATTTGCAAATTGATTCTGTCTTGGCCCTATATGGGCATTGCCAAATATGGGTATTCCCAGATATGCGCTTAATATTGATGACATCGGGACAGGGATCTCCATATATGGGCATAAAAGGGACAAGGGCGACTTATGTCAACCACACTGGTTAGACTGACACAACATGTCCATATATGGGCATTCCTAGATATGGGCTTAAAGTTATACTTTTTTTATAAAACAAATCTTAAAATTGTCCTAACTGTTAAATCGCTAAAGTTTTAGAACACCCACTCCGTTATTTTCCGCTTCTAAAGCCTTCTCTTTATATGTTTTCTATGAGCCGTGAGGGGGGGAGAATTTCGCGGCAAAATGACGTCATCTGCATCAGCTGTATACGTTGTGTATACGTTGGCCAATCACATCGCGGATCATACACACATGATACACTACCGGCCAATCACAGCTTATCTGCAGTGTCTTCAGGAAGTAGCCTCGCTCAGCTACAGTGTTTACCACGGTTTACCATGGTGAAGGATTCTTAACCTCTTAATCCCCAAATCCTGGCCAGAAAATTACGTTCTACCATGCGTTCTACCCCTCCACGGATTTGTATCGGTCGCGGTGGTTTGCGGCGCTGCTCCGGTGGTCCGCGGCAGTGGTCCGCGACAACTCTGGGCGAAAAACGGCCGGAAAAAGCAATACCGCTACTGACCACTAGTTTAGCAACTTACACAGTATAGCTTTAATATTTATGGGCATAAAAGGGATTATATTCCCTTTTACACCACTGGCATAGACCAAATGATCTCACATCCAACCAAATGTTTGTGCAACCAACATGATAAAGAAATAGTCGTACAATAGTATGAATAGCAGTTTATTTACACAAAGGATTGGCAATTGCAAATTATTATTAGCACAGTAGACAGTAGTCTATTATTTGATCATGTTACTCCATTACACTGCAGCTGTTGAATCATTTTCTGTAAGTGGCTAGACAACGGCGACGCTGTTGTCTGAAAAAAGAATGAAACAACAAGAGGTAACATTAGTTTAATAGATCGGTAGGCAACTATTTTAGCATGGCATTGTTGGGCTAAATGTAAAGACGCTACACTGCACCAACCGTGAATTCAACCGTGAAAAAAACACAATCTGCTGTTGAGCAGTTTAACCAATTTGCTACGTACGTCTACACAAACGGTCAGATTTCAAAGATAAATTGCTTAATGAAGGCTCACGGATGTTACAATATGGTACGCTCCAGCAGAATGTCCTGTAATGATCGTATTATTTAATGAGGAGCATTTTAATCCGATCGGTCGTCGTTTCCTTAAAAAGGTTTTAATGTATGTAAGTGCAGTACACCTCGCAACCGATGGGGTCGCATGGCTGAAAGTATATGGAGAGAAAAAAACTGAAAATGGCGTCTGATCGGATTAAAATGCTGTTTATTAAACAATACGAAAGATACGGATAATTCTGCTTGAGTGTACCATAATATTGTGACATCTGTGAGACTTCAGTAAGCACTTTATCTTTGAAATCTGAACGTTTGTGTAGACGTACGTAGCAAATAGGTTAAACTGCTCAACACCAGGTTGAAGTGAATTTATTACAGTCGTCAGCTACTGACATATTCAGGGCTATTAGTTCACAACGTTATTTACTTACTCAAGTCGAGAGGATAACCAACGCCGTACATCTGCCTTCTGCTCAGAATTATTCCTGTGTATTTGGGCTGTGTCTCTAACTATATAACTTGTCACCTCCTTCCCCCCCTCCTATCGCCCTCACCCCCCCCCCCCCCCCCCCCCCCCCTTCCCCACACACACCCATCACCCCCTCTCCTCCTCACCCCTCACCCCTCACCCTCACCCCTCACGCTCACCCCTCTCTTATCTGAAGTTTTCCTTGTGACTGTACTGCATCTTAGGGGAAATTTTACATTATTTTACATAAACATTAGGTGCTGTAAAGTAACACTGTAATTCAGGGGTGCTGTGGATGAAAATGTTTTTTACAGGGGTGCCCTGAGAACAAAGTGTGACGTTCATGTCTGTTCACATGTGTGTTCAGCTCTATGTGAGAATGATGTCCTGTTCTTGAACCACAAGTATTCAATTAATGGGCATGTTGAAAAAAAAAAAAAACATTGTCTGATTTTATTTTTTTCCTATAAGCATGAGCAATATTGCCCAGTATAAAGTAGTTTTTTTACCTGAATTTCAGCTAAATCAGTAAAAATGGCTAGCTCTTTCAGTGTTTAATGTGATATAGCAAAGCAGAAATGCAAACATTTACCATATCATATGAATTGTTTGGTATTGAGTCAAAGTCAATGTATCATGATGATTTGTTGAGTTAAAACTTATATTAGTGTTGTTTTTTAAACCAAATATCCCCTGGGTCAAAATGTGAATCTGAACAGGGTTAAGTACATTTCCAGGATTGAACCAGGGTTCAATTGAGGCACCTGGAAATAGACCTGTTATACAGAGAGCCTACGGCAGTGATACTCAAACTCCGGCCCGCGGGCCACTTCAGGCCCGCGGCACCATTTTGACTGGCCCACCAGCTTAATGTCCTCAAAGTTGCGCATCCAACAAGTTTTAAACTGAGCAGATTGGACCTTGCGTTCCAGAGATAATGGACAAAACATCTTGAAAACGGCCATAGAAATCGCCGATTTTCGCAGTTTTTTTTCTCTCTCTTTTTTTTACCAGTGGCTCTGCCTCTGCCCAACTTATTAGCATACCAAAAATTTTATAGTAGGCCTAATGCAAATGAAGAGACGTACTGTAGCTCTACTTAACAACTGCATCATTAGCCATTTGGTAGCTAAACAGTCTGGGTAATCTATTTTAAGTAGATTGTTTGATTTTATTTTATTTTCCTTAACTATCAATTTCAACTATCAAAATCAAGTTTATTTTCTGTAAAAAGCCATTTGTGTTGAATGTGGCAAAGTCATAAATAGCATTGTGAAGCAATTGAAAGAGAGATATGCTCAGCTATCTTTAATGTTATCCAGCTCGATAACAGGCAGACAGATATCAACCCAGACAAATAGCAGACAAACGTACATTCATTTATTTTGGTGTTTTTGTGGAATATGCTAATTTCACAGAATTATTAAAAAGAGAGAACATGTAGCAAATTACTTTGATTACAAATGTTGGTTGACAGAATATAAATGGAATTCCAAGCCATAAAATAATGCACATTGAAATTGTCTTGAGTTATGTGGGAATAAAGCAAAAAGTTATCAAGTAATGTCATTTTATCAACTGGCCCGCGGGGGATAGCTTCGCTGTTTCTACACATCATCTTTTCGACTCCCAACTCTAACCTTTATCCTAACCTTAACCTCCGTGGCCGTGGGGTGAGTCGCTAACCCTCCGGTTGAAATGATGGTCGTTCGAAAGAGCGAGATTTTACCGGCCCGCGGCCCCTTGTAATTTTTGTAATGTGGCCCACCGGTTCAGAAGTTTGAGTATCCCTGGCCTACGGGACCAACGTATGTTGGTAGAATAAGCTCGGCGACAGTCCCTTATGCAGGTCAAACTGGTGGACCTCAAAATCTTCTTCAAATGGGGGTCTGCAGGCTAATAAGTGTCTAATTTGGGGGTCTTTGACATGAAAAAGTTTGAGAAGGTCTGAGCTATATAGCTGGGGAGGAACTGGTAAAGTTTGTGCACTTGGATTGGTTTTAGATTTTTGGTATGGTGTTAGGTATGGGTATAATAGGTATGGGTATTTGAATCAAATATTAGATACATCAGTATATACATGGTTCAGCTATTTTCAACTTGTTTGCGATAGTTTTTGAAAACCTTATACCCATACCTAACACCATGTCAAAATGTAAGCTAGTTACCAAGTGCATATTTTATATGAATTTTTACACATTAAATAGGCATTTTCAGCTCCCGGCAGCCATCGTGGATGCCATCTTGAAAATGGTGCCTTTCCAGTAGTTATTTTTTCCTGAATTTTTAGTATGTTGAGAAATCTCTTTCATCAATTATTTGGGGTTTGAACCATATACAGTAGTGATGTATCTAATATTTGATTCATTGCAAACAGACCACTAGGGGGCGAGCTCAACTTGTTTGGGATGGCTTTTGAAAACCTTATACCCATATCAAAAATCTAAAACTTTTCACCAAGTGCACGAAATTGATGATTTTTGACCAGTTTCTACCCAGCTAATAGACATTGAGGCGTTTCTGACCCACTGACCCACTGGCTCACTGAGGTACGGACAGAATCTGACAGGTTTCATGGTAAACTGGGACCTACAGTCGCAATGAATACACCCGTCCTTTTTCCTGGTGACTCCTGACACCCTCCGAATATGTGAGCAGGTCGTGTTTTTTCGATAACCTTATTCGTTTATTTGTAATCATTTTTATTGTATTTTTATTTATTTTATTTTCACAAAGAATTATTAAAAAGAAAGTTATCGAAAAAACACTCACATATTCGGAGGGTGTCAGGAGTTACCAGAAAAAAGGACGGGTGTTTTCATTCAATCTAGTTTGAAGTAGGTTTGTATAGGGAAATGGGGGGAGATATCAAATATCTAAATACTGAATCAAGCAATTGAAAAACTGTCTTGGGTGTTCCCAAAAGCCAGATTAGATGATAAAATGACCATGTTTGATAGTAGAAAATGTATCCTAATACTGAAGTCTTTCCTGTGTGTTTTTTTTTAACAGGACTGATAAAGAGACTTCATGTTACAGAACATTTCTGTTGCTGTATTTGACTTATACAGGTATGTGCATTCTGTCTGATCACTATTTACATTTGTGTTTATCACGTATAGAATTCAAATACTGTACTACTGAGAATTTATACACTTTATTCCGTGTATTTACATATTGTACTTTTATTACCTACACAAGGTAGTTATGTCTCGCCACAAGTAATATAGTTACTAGCTATAGTAGGGCCTATATATTACGTATACTTCTTTTTAAAATGTTCTTGTTTTATTTATCTATCTATACATTCGTAGAACCTGTGGGTCTGTGTGTTTGTGGGCATAACTTGAGCACCGTCTTTAACTCATGTACATTTTCAATACCAGACTTCTACTTGTAACAGAATGCATCTACATTGCAGTATTGACTATTGATACTTTTACTAAGAGTACTTTTTCCACCACTGTAATTAGCAGAAGAGCTGTCCTGTGCTTTGCAGTGTTGATGGGCTTGCAGTAGGTCTAAAAAAAACTTTCATTTGTGACGGACACATAACTGCCAGCTTTGCAGACAGTATATTCTATTCTGCTTAACATTGCTGGTCACCAAGACGAAAACACTAGGCCTTTTCCTCTATTTCATCTGTGAAACGGCATGCGTTTGCAGCACAGTGCATTCATTCGGCTCTGTGCGGTGAGTTGTGCTTTGATCTGAGTGAGGGAGCGCAGGTTAGAGTATTATAAACCATTAATACGCCCAACAGACAACAGAGACTGACAACATATGTTCATATATGGGCATTCCCAGATAGGGATGAGAATCGAGAACAGGTTCTTGTTGACAACCGGTTCTCGGTGGATCGTTGCAATCGCTAGCCAAAGTCCTTAACGATTCCACTATCGATGCCTGCGTATGCGCAATGACACACACGCAACGTGCTGCCTTGTTTTTTTAGACAGCAGAGGCGTTCGAAAGTCTGGTTGTATATTTCAAGACAATGTGCATATTAATGTCACAGTCATTGGCTGCACCTGTGTGCTATGCTAGTTTTGATAATGAGGCGTCAGCTTTCCTAATTCACTTCAGTTGTTAACGGTTACTCAAGCTCACTGCATGGATGGACAAGTCTCCCTGACATTGCTTCTGCTTTAGCTGTACAGCAGCAGCTCCGCAAGGAAGCACAAGCACCCAATGTTAAAACGGGACATTGGAGCATAGGCCTACTGTAAAAAAAAATTGGTTGAAAAATGTATATAAAAACTACAAAAAGAAGAAAATGACATGAGGAGCATAAGGAGGGGAGGAGGTAGAAACACCATTGGCCACTAATTCTGACCAGTCCCCAGCATGTAATACTAGCACAATGCTGTGCATCATCTATTCAGAGAATATCATATATGACCCCCCCCCCCACCACATCAGGGATCTCCATATTATACAGTATGCATGGGCATTAAGGACTTAAGGGTTATGGAGCATGACATGAGGCGTGACAGATGCACATGAGCTGCAGTTTTTCATAGTAAATGCGACCTACGTTTCCAATAATACATGTTCCGGGAAATCCGACTCTCAGAGTGTTTCCAAATGAACCATTGAACGTCCAATGTAAATATGTTATGCTTTAATGGTCTGTTCTGTGACTGTGATAGGCGCAAAACCACGGACATTTGAAGGAATTTAGATATTATTTAACTCAATTCATGCATGGCGTGAGAGTAATCAATAGAAAAAAAGTCATTTTGGGGATGAACTACTCCTTCGTTAAATTGTCCTCTTTGGTTTCCTGCCTCTATTTTGAAGTTGAGTTCCTGCAAAACATCCAAGGTCCTGACAGTTGTAGTATCTGCACCTGTCTTAGTACAATATGTACATAGACTTGCACAGTCATCAGGTTATTGTCTTCGGAATGTGACAAAAACTAAAAATCTCAGTGAAATCAATAATTCATGTCATGTGTGATTGATAGAGAATAAATCGTTTTTGGGGGGAATACTCCTTGATGTAAATAAAATAACTACTGTGAATAGAAACAAGGATACAACCTTGTGATAAAATGTTGAGCTAGTTGTACAATCAATACATACATTATTTGAAGTATGTAGTGACATGTTACCTATGGCGAGATACTAACATAATTATGGTAGTCATATTTACATATTGTAGTAAAGAACAGAATGCTGTGATTAGTAGGCTAATGTGCTCATTATGCTTAGTGTAAATCAACATGTGAATCCACGCTGTATTAACCAAAAGAAGAGTTGCTGTGTATTCTTCTGATCTGTGTGTGGAAGATATATCTCTTCACTGGTCATTTCTGTTCTTTTTTTTTTTATTGATTTGTACAGAGACACAACCTCCATACAGCAGAGCAGCAGATGTTTGTGGTCTGGATCGGAACTTGAATCTGCCATAGCACACAAGACACAACACACATCACATGGAAGATAATGGATGTGCAAAAAGACAGATAGAAGACTGATAGAACCAGACATACCTGTTACTATATGTTGTCAGTATGGTTACATTTTAGTACTTTTTTCCAACAGATCATGAACAAACTTTGAATTAACTGTAAACACGTAATGTCAGTTTTATATCTGGACTGAGGTTAGTATGTTAGGAGTATAAGGGAATACAGTGACATGGCAGGAACAAGTCAGTCAGCTGTGGAATACATCAAGAACGCCAGAACCCTCCTGGTGGGGGGACTGCAAGATCTTTCTGTTATTGTGGAGGATCTGCATAAAGGAGAAGTGTTCACTGAGGAGGAGGTCAGTAAAATACAGACAGAGAAAAATGACTTTGATAAGTTGAGAAGAATACTGGACTGGGTCACATACAAAGGGGAGGCAGCTTGCTATGAATTACTAAAGATCATTGACAAAAATAAGAGTACCTTGGCACCACAACATCACCTATGGATCAGCTGCTTTCCTTTCAAAGAGGATGTGGAAATGGATATCAACTATTCTGAAGGTACTGAAAATGAGCAAATACAGTATTTAACACATATAGTAGTGAAGTCATGACGAGACTCGCTCATCCCCCGGTTTACGGAAGTCATTTCTCAATGGAGAATAACATTGAGTCATCTTAAAATCGTCTCATATAAGTATTGTGGTACAAAAATAAACAAACGGTTTGTGTGATATTGTCAGGGAGGTGGCTCTGTATGGTTTATGATAGTCATTCAGTCATATTTGATATTTGTCTGTTTCTAGTGAAAATGTAACTAATTTGGCGACAGTAACATTAGCGTTTCTCACCATCAGTTGATTCTTCATATCCATATGAGTCAAACCACTGAGATCATTTGTTTATGTTTGGAACATAGTTCTTATATGAAGCGATATGAAAAAAGGAATTCAGAATGGAGGGAAAACGTGAACCAGGTAGGATGGGTAAATGACGTCAGACTTCACTGCTCTATTGTGATTACTTTTTGCTTAGACGTGTGAGAGTTGAACATTTACCCATTTGCTATTATTTCCATTTTAGGTGCAGGACCATGCCACAGATACCAGGCAAAGTTAAAGAAAAAAGCTGCTAATCTATCTGAAGTTTGGAAACAAAGCAATAGTTTTCTAGGCCTACCAAAGTACAAGTATTCAAATCTGACTTACACTCCTCTGGTCTTAGACACGTGTGAAAATGAAAAAATACCACAAAAAAATAAAAGAATGTTACTCTTCAAGAGCAAAAAAGAAAAGAAAACCAAGAAAAGCCGCTATAAAAAACTGAAGACCTGCATTCCTGAGGATGAACATGTAATATCTATAGATGACTTACTCAAAACTCGTAAGAACAAAATTCTTCTGGTTGGCAAGCCTGGAATTGGAAAAACAACAGCCGCATGTCAAATGCTGAAACTCTGGGGAGGAAGCAACAACAAGGACCTAGATTACATGTTCTATTTTGACATGAGAAAAAACACAAATCCCTTGAGCTTGGAGGATCTTTTAAATATGTTTAGTGAACTAGATGAAGCAAGAGAAGAGGTCTTGGAGGATATGAGGAGGAACTCTGAAAAGGTTACTATCATCTTCGATGGACTTACAGATCTCTCTTCCTCAGTGATAGAGAAACTTGTGGATGGGGATCTGCTACCTGATGCAAAGATCATAATCATATGCAGACCAGAGGTTGAAACAGAAGATTTTCTATATGACTGGGCTTCTCTCAGAGTGGAGGTGAAAGGCTTCAGCAAAAGTTCCATTAGAGAGTACTTGACTAATATGTTGAACACTGAGCAATTGAGCAATGTTCAAAACAATCTCGAATTGTTCAGTCTTTGTCATGTCCCAGCATATGCCTTGATGATGGTTGCCTGCTTTTCTATTACAAATTCTATGGCTACTAAAGAACCATGCACATTAACTGAAATATACCTCAAGATTATTTGCAGCTGTATCGAAAATCACAGTGGCAAGAAAATAAAAGATAATCTTTACAACTGTATCCAAGAATACAGTGAAGCAACATCTGATTTGGCACAAGCTGCTTTGGAAGCAACTAAAGGCAAATATCTGAACATACCAGATCTGCCTTGGGAACTAACCTGTGTATATTCACCCCTACTAAACACAGTTAATGTTAAAGTTCAACTTGAATCTACAGGGAAACCCCAGTCTGCATTTCTCCACTATACCATACAGGAGTTTTTTGCAGCATTATCGTTTTTGAAGAATCCTGACGAAATAACTGAACTTCTACAATATTGTTTGACTGAAGAGAAGAAGTATATGAAACATTTGATCCCATTCTTGTGTGGCTTGTGTAGCAAGAAAGGTCTTGACATGTTGAAATGTCTGGCTCCAGATCAGCAGGTGAAGGACATATCCAAGTCTTTCATCATAGAAGTGATAAACACATTTCTCTCTTCACTAAACCAAGATGACGATGACACTGATGACAGCCACATACTGTTCTTATGCAAATGCTTGTATGAATCTCAGTCCACGGAGGCCTGTCTTCACTTTCTGGACAAACTGGATTTTTGCCTTGATTTGAGTGAAGAGAATCTGGATCCTCACCATTATTGTGCTGTATCTTATGTAATCAGTCAGTCCCAAGAGAGAGAAATACAGCTAAAACTTGGAGACACTCTATCAGAAGAAGGACTGAGTTTAATACTTGGTTGCCTGACAAGTATTCAACTGGATGGGTAAGCATTGGTTTAGATTTTCTCTCAATATGTTCTAAAGTTGAGCTAATTTTGGTACCATATCACTTACTGTACAATTCTTCCAGGTGTGACACTTTGAAAAGCCAGCTCTGGACGGCTTTATTACTCAGTGAAGAGAAGATAGACTACCACAGTTTACTTGTCCTTGGTGGAAATGAGTTGCACCTCCCAGTCCGTTGTGGTAAAAGACGCGCGTTTGAAAGAGCAGCTGAGGTAATGCAGAATAGTCCAGAGAAGGTTCATCTCTGCCTCCTCTGGGACATCCCTCCTCCTCTGGGACATGTCCATCCAGATTTGAGACGGACCCTGTTGGAGTCTCTGCCTCATATTAGCAAACTCAGGTGTGTGATTTTGTGTAATAATGATTATGGTTATTATTTGCATTTAAATGTATTACATTTAACAACATCCCCTTTGCCGCTTGAATGGCTGGCCTTTGAAACAGTCGTGTTTTAAAATAATTGTCTTGTTTGATGACAGCCATAGTATACATTTCCATCACTGATTTCCACAAATACATTTCCACAAATATGATTTCTGACTTTTTCTTTTTACTGCATTTAAGTTTCAGAGCCTCAAAGGATCAGGAACATTTCCTTGAATTACTGGAGGGAGAACGACAAAATCTATTACTAGATTTGTGCCTGGATGCAGCAATTAATAAGAAGGAAGAATTTCTGAGTACAGTGAAAAGACTCCTGTCATTGTTCTCTGTTTACGCTGCGAGATACGACATCCTGCTTGATCTTTACCAACATATCAGCAGTAAAGGATATAAACATATTCTTCAGATTCTGAAGCCACTTTACCCACCAGATCCTACTGTCTGGTCCATAGACCTCTCAGAGAGAAAAGTCTCTGTCCTCCTAGAATGTCTGGAACTCCAACCAGAGAAGAAACATGTAGAGCTGAGAGGCTGGTCAGATGAAGAGAATGAAGTAAAGAGTTTCCTTCAGTGTCTACCCTACATCTCACAACTCAGGTACTTTTTGAATAATTTACAAGAATGTTAATTTCCATTAACCTACGCACTGCTGCCACCTTCTGGCGGAGTCAGGTTAAAATGTCCATGCTTAGAGCATAAATAAATAAATCTTTCTCTTCATATATTCAAGTCGCACCATGTAGTTTTGGGTAGTGATGGGTCTTTCACGATCGATTCTTTCAAGATTCACTGCCGTGAACAGGAACGGAAGCGCTCATTTCCTGAAACTTAAGTTCATGCATTCGTTCATACCCCCGTCCTCTGCCCGTTCACAGGACGGGAGGGCGGGCTGTACGTGAGACATACTAATAACACTCACACAATAGTGTTTTTCACCAGACATGATAGCGATACTGAAAGTTGAACAGATCATTGCTTGTGAACATGAATAAAATCGTTTTCCCATTACTAGTCTCGGGTATCAGTGGCCACTTTAGACACAAATAAGATGGCACTGATGGCAACCATTGTCTTTGACTTCATTACCCAATATTATCTGCTTAGTCGCACTAGTGACCTGACACTTTGAGTCTTTTGTCTGAATGAGCATTAGCTGATCTACAGGCTCACAACTCGTCTCAGCACAACGCATTGAGAGCTTGTAGGTCTGCTATTTTCGCTGTGCTGCCCACTGTGAAAATTTGAACACTGGAGTCCATCAGCACACAAAAGATTACGACACTGGAGAATACCCGGATTAAGATTATTGTCTCCCCTCTACATGGTAGTTCAGTAAAGCCCCTAGCCCCTGAGTCCATATGCTACAGTATGATTTGAAAACCAGCCAGATTGAAGAAGATGCACTTGTTCTGCACCACAGACAGCTTAGGTGAGCAAGTCGCCATGCCGAAAAATTCAAAGTCACCTCCAGCTGACACAGAATCCAAAATCATCGATGGTCATGGCCCCCGCCTTGTGCACGGTCAGGTGGTGAAAACGAAGAAAACAAGCACTCCGTTTAAAATCTGACTGTTATAATCATACTGTAACATATACATTTATGGAAGGATGTTTATACTTAAAAATACAACTTTTTTTAATTTGTGGACATAATGCTATATAGTTGTTAAAACGTATAGTGCTGCTTTAAATAATCAAATCTATTTCAGCCTGAAGAAAGAGTATGTTTTAGATTCATTTTAGATAATTATTTTATGTTTATTCCTTTTATTTTTCACAATATACAGGTTTACTTCGAGTCAGTCAGGACACAGATTTCTGATGAATCTGTGCATGCAAGCAGTTCTCCATGAGAGGTTAAACACACAAACAATAGAACAAGTGTTTTCAGTGTCTGAATATTGGACTCACAAATGGGACTTTATTCTAGACCTGTACTCTCATGTCAAAGACTATGAGACTGAAACACACAATAGTGTGTTTCCAGCATTTCAACGAGTTGACCTGCCGGCTCCTACAGTCTGGTCCATAGACCTGTCAGAGAGAAAGGTCTCTGTCCTCCTAGAGATGTTGAAACTCCAACCAGAGAAAAAAACTGTAGAGCTGAGAGGCTGGCCCGATGAGGAGAGTGAAGTGAAGATCTTCCTTCAATGTTTACCCTACATCTCAAAGCTCAGGTATACTGGGATTATGTTTTACATAGAATAGTTTTAGTTTTACTTTATTACAATTAAATCTCAGAAATGAAATTCAACATAATGAATCTATCCAAAATATGCACAAGTGGAGAGACATTGTTATGCTTTATCCTTCTCGGTTGCATATGCTGCAACAATAATATTTTCAGTGGATACACACACAACTAGGCATAGCCTAGTTTGTTTCCTTTACCATATGTCTGTTCACACATATAGCAGTGGCAAATTATTAAGTGCTAGAAAATGTTGTATTTATTTTTATGTTTATTCCTCTTGTCTTCCTCTAATCTACTACAGGTTTCCTTCTCAGATTCAAACAGGACAAAGATTTCTGATGAATCTGTGTGTGCAAGCTGCTCTCTATGAGAGGTTAAACACGCAAACCATAGAAGAAGTGTTTTCAGTGTCTAAATATTGGTCTCACAAATGGGATTTCCTTCTAGACCTGTACTCCCATGTCAAAGACTATGAGACTCAAACAGGCAGAAGTCTTCTTCCAGCATTACAACCAGTTTACCAGTCAGCTCCAGCAGTCTGGTCCATAGACCTCTCAGAGAGAAAGGTCTCCCTCCTCCTAGAGGTGCTGAAACTCCAATCAGAGAAGAAACCAATAGAACTGAGAGGCTGGTCAGATGAAGACAGTGAAGTGAAGATTTTCCTTCAGTGTCTGCCCTACATCTCAAAGTTCAGGTAACTGGGATTACAGACACACACAATTACACACACACACACACACACACACACACACACACACACACACACACACACACACACACACACACACACACACACACACACACACAAAATAAAAAAACAGAACTTTCAACATTCAGTGTTTTTTCTGTAATCTGTAGATTTTTTAATTACTAGGCTCAGAAAAGTGAGTTAATTTGCCTCTGGACGTACGCATCATCATTCAGGGGAGGGTGTGGTTGTAGGGGAGAGTGAACGCAACAACCAAAGTGGTGAATGGTAAATGGTAAACGGTGCATTGGACCAATGCAAACACAATGTAAAGTAACAGCAAAGGTGATACACCCTCCCCTACAACCACACCCTCCCCTGGATGATGAGGCATATGTCAAAATGAACTCACCTTTCTCAGCCTAATTATTCAAAGAACTACAGATTACAGAAAAAACACTGAATGTTGAAAGGTCAGGTTTTTTGGTGTAATTTAGGTCAGGAAACATGAAAAGGCCTAATAGTAAAACTCTTATAAGAACGTTATTAAACCTTAATAAACATGTAATAGACTAATATAGCCTCAGGGCGACATGTGACCTCGTCATCTGGCCAGTGATGTATATCAGACCAGTTACCCATATATGGAGACCCCTGGTAGCCATATATGGAGATCCATGTACTGTATATGGAGATATGCTGTGAGAGCCCAAATATGCTTACTCAGTTATTATCTCCACCAGCCGAAGGCAAGGGAGAGAGTATGTTTTCCCCTCCGTCCGTCTGTCCGTCCGTCCGTCCCTCCAGTTTGTTACCAGCTAATTGCTGCCAAAATGAGCACACACACTCCCTGGATGCCAATTCAGAACCTCTGCCCCACATTTTTCAACTGGCCCTGTTCTAGCGCCACCTAGTGGCCGATGTTTGCAAAACACATTTCTGTACACTACTCTTAGAGATTTTGTCCACAAATCCTACAAATTGGTAGACAGTATCTCTACAGTCATGTGATCAACATGGATCTGTCCGATTTTCCATATTCCATCTTGATTGGCTACAATTGGCTTCCAAAGTTTGCAGGATTGCTCAGTTTTGAACAAAATGCCTCAAATCATGAACACAGCGTGCAATCTTGGTGAGATTGGGCGCGCACATTCCCACTAGGCAGAGGAAGAAATGCCACTTCAAATTTCTCAAATCAGCCTCATGGTGGCGCTATAACTGGGCAATTGTGTTTTTACCTTTAACTCCACCGATAAGTGGAAAACTTTGTATGCGCACTCCCTACAGGCTAGGGATAAACCTTTGCCCTGCATTTTTCACAGTTGCCTTTTATAGCGCCACCAGGAGGACAACTTATGTAAAACACATTCTTTGCTATTACTCCATCAGATTTTCTCCAACAATCATGCACATCAGTGCACAGTATCTCTATAGTCATGTGATGAAGTCTGATCCGTCAGATATTTCATATTCCATCCTAATTGGCTAATATTTGCTTCCAAAGTTTGCAGGATTGCTCCGTAAAAATGCCTCAAATCATCAACGCAGCTTGCGAATACTGTGAAATTTGCCACACATATTTCCACTACGTTAAGGAACAAATGCTACCCTTTTCACATTGGCCTGTTATAGCGCCACCAGCAGGTAGACTTTAGCAAAACACATTTTTGGAAGACAATGTCTCAAATCATGCATGCAGCATCCGACTGCCTTGAAAGGTCTAAGATTGGCGAAGAACAAAAGCCACCCTTTTTACATTGGCCTATTATAGCACCACCAGGACGCCTGGCCTGGTGGAGACCTGTACTCGGAAGAGCACTGCTTCTAGTTCATTATGTGAAAGTCCTTTGATGTCTATGACATCTGACATGTGACATTATGCCCATACAGCCACACAGATATGGGCTGTCTTGGCTATCTGTCTTGGCCATATATGAGTTCTGTTAGTGTGGTATGTGGCCGATGTGGCCTCCATATATGGGTATTCCCATATGAAGTCCTGTTAGATATGGGCTTAATATTGATGACATCAGGGAACTCCATATAGGCATAAAAGGGATTCTGTTAGTGTGACATCACAGTGAAGCCAGAGCGTGATGTCAGAGCGGCAAACCAATTCTGTCAAGAGTGGTTCCCCTGGCATCACAGTGATGTCAGAGCGACAAACCCATAGGCGTGACAGAGATACGGACAAGATGTGCCGGTTTTCATAGTTAACTGTGACCTACAGTCACAATAACAATAATATATGTTGACAATTATGGATAGATCTCTTATCTTATCTATTAAATAATCTTTTATAGTTCATATTTGATTTTAGGTATTTTAGCTACACATTATTACAGTTACTTACTTGCATGAACACAGTATGTTTTAAATCATGAATAATGCTTGTTTCTTTTGTTTCATAAAACTACACAGGTTTCCTTCTCAGAATCAATCAGGACAAAGATTTCTGATGAATCTGTGTGTGCAAGCTGCTCTCTATGAGAGGTTAAACACACAAACCATAGAAGAAGTGTTTTCAGTGTCTGAATATTGGTCTCACAAATGGGACTTCCTTCTAGACCTGTACTCCCATGTCAAAGACTATGAGACTCAAACAGGCAGAAGTCTTCTTCCAGCATTACAACCAGTTTACCAGTCAGCTCCGGCTGTCTGGTCCATAGACCTCTCAGAGAGAAAGGTCTCCCTCCTCCTAGAGGTGCTGAAACTCCAATCAGAGAAGAAACCAATAGAACTGAGAGGCTTGTCAGATGAAGCGATTGCAGTGAGGATCTTCCTTCACTGTCTACCCTACATCTCACAGCTCGGGTAATGTGTGTGCTTTCATTGAATATTTGTCTATGTTTAAAAGCTAAAGTATCTCGATAGTTTTGAAGATAATGAGGTATGATTTATTAATTTCTATGTTCTTTAACCCCCCACCCCATCCCATGTTTTAATAAGAAGTAACAGATATAATAGATCTACAAGCTCACAACATGCCATGATGCAATGCATTGTGAACTTGTAGATCGGCTATTTGCAAAATGTGACACTGTTAGTTTGGGCTGAAGTGGTTAAAAAGGATTTATTATTTGTAACTCTTGTGACTTGATGTCACCATCAGACACACTTATATACATTAATACACATTACAGATTTCTTTAATTTTCTGTTGAATCACTTAAAATCTAATGGATACAGTGTATATTATTATTTGGTCCTGTTTATGATGCAGAGATTAATATGTTATGTTAATTTTAATTCAAACTGTTGCAGTGTCAATGGTCAAAACCCATCAAAGTTCCTCGGGAGGCTCTTCTGCGAAGCAGCAGAATTGGAAGAAGAAACAGGGGAGGAGATTCTGGAATTGATGTCTTCTGTCTGTAATTACAAAACATTCCCCTTTATTGACTCTTGTGATAACTGGAAATACATGAAGTATCAATGTGATGTACTACTGGACCTGTACTCCTATGTGAAGGACTATGAGACTCAAACAGGCAGAAGTGTTCTTCCAGCATTACAACCAGTTTACCAGTCAGCTCCTGCAGTTTGGTCGATAGACCTCTCAAAGAGAAAGGTCTCCCTCCTACAAGAGGTGCTGAAACTCCAACCAGAGAAGAAACCAGTAGAGCTGACAGGCTGGTCAGATGAAAAGAGGGAAGTGAGGATCTTCCTTCAGTGTCTACCCTACATCTCACAGCTCAGGTAATATACAGTTTACAATATTAACCCATTAACCCGTTAACAAATTAATCCATTAAAACTCAAAAAGTATTAATACATTGATTTGATGATTGAAGCAATGCAAGACCCATCTTTAAAACCATTCATTACTAAAAGTGAACATCTCTGATCTCTGATGATTGTAATAACAACACAAGCACTGACCACACACCCCAAGTGGGTTTTAAGTGCTTGGCTATTGTTCCTAAAATCCTAATGTAATCTTGACTCTGATTCATAAGATTACTTGTAGTTAGGATTAGTAGTGGTCATAACTCAAACATTGTATTTATTTTTCCTTGATTTTCAGGATGTGTGAAGGCATGGCATGCCTACTTTTTCATGCAGTAAGAACAGGACATTTGCCCTGTCCAGTGGCTATTGAAGAGCTTTCCCTTCTAAAGACCACACAACAATCAGAGAGACTATTATCAAGGATTGTTAGTAATGTGGCATCCCTGCTGAGACACTGGTCAGTCAGATGTTTGGACTTGACCAAGTCCAGCATCCATTCATACCTCCTCCTTCCACTGTTGAGTCACCATGATCAACTGACAATCAAGTAAATGAGTTTTTTTTGTTGTTGTTGAGTGATAAAACATGTCAGTCATTAAAGAAAAAATAACTAACTCCATTCTCAACATGTTCATTAATTTGTCCACATACTCTGATCCATAATTTCATTTCATTAGACTGCGTCCAGAGGTTCTGCAGGAGCTGGCTGATGTTGTGTTTACAGCTCAGGATGAGGACCTGACAAAGTCCTTCTTGGAGAAGTTTGGAGATGGGAAGGTGTGTGTGTGTGTGTGTGTGTCTGTGTCCACCTGATGCCAGTTAATAGTTGTGACCCTCGTTAATGGATCAGAGGAAGGCAATTATGTCTCTGCAATGTCAACTAGCTGCCGTTGTACAGATGCATACTTTTCAAGCAGACTGGTTAATTGGTTCTTAACTTATTTTGTTTCAACTTTAAGGAGCGTATTTGTCATAATAATTATAATAATGATGGTATAAGAGCAGCAATAACATTATTATGTCTGAACTGTCACTGGATTAGCAGGAACGCCGCCGTCGCCCCCCACAATGTTGTGGCCCTCGGCTTGGTAGTGGTACCCTAGACATAATTCGGCCCTTGGGGAAAACTAATTGGGGAACCCTGGTCTAAACTGAGAGCCCCCCCCCCCCTCCCCCCGTACTAGTAGAGAGTGACAACAGTCTAACTTGGTTTATTTATGTTTATTTAATATCCATGATTTTATTTGCTATTCTCTGTTCTCTTTTTCAGGGAAATTTGCATGGTGAGATGGAATCCGATACATGTGTCAGTGGTTGTAGGATGGAAGATTCAAGCTCCTTGCCTCGCTCTCGCAGCTTACCCTCATTGAGCAAATTCCAAATTCCATGTATAGAGAACGAGGCAGGTTTCAGAGCAACACGGTCCCGCAGCTTAAATGACATTATCCTACTGGACAAAACACAGAAAATGACACCTGACATAATTGTTGCTGAAAACAAGGTAATCTACACATTACACTGCACCCAATCAGGACTGGTCCAATGCAGCGTGACTGGCCTGGTGTTTAAGATGGAGGCAGAGGGAGAGGTTACTTACAGGACAGTCCATTGGAACCGAAGGCTTCTAGCCCGACATGGCAAGAGGCCTGCAGGACCACTGTTTGACATCAAATGTACTCAGGGGTCTGTGGGTCAGTTACGCCTTCCACATTGTCAGATCCTCTCCATGGGTAGAGACAGAACGTTGTCTGTTGCCCATGTGATGGATGAGAACATTGAGCTCATCAGGCCTGATGTGATCACAGAAACCCATGTTATCATAAATGTAACTGGATTTTCTGCCTACGGTAACGTCACTGATGCCGACAGCCAAAATCCTGTTGATGCATTGGTGTTACTATTTTATATACCACCGAATCCTGATGATCCACTGATACATTCGTTCCTGAAAGTATTACTGCTGCCAGGGAACGTTGTGCTGAATGAAGTGCTGAAGAAAAGGATTATCAGACATAAAGAGTTAGGGTTAGGGTTAGGGTTAGAAATTCCCATTGTACAACCTCCATGCGAACTAATCCCAAAGCAGAAATATACCCTCTCCACTTCCCCTACAGATGATTCCATCATCATTCAACCAAATAAGGCAACATTTAAAGTTGATGATTATGAGAATTACATCGAAGGATTTGAAGTGATTTTCAAGGGAGCAATTAGGGATTATGTTACACTGTGTCTAAAAGATAGTAACACCTCAGACTGTCCATGGGAACGCTATGTATGCCTTTCAGCCCTTCGTTTAAGAAAACAACAAGTTATGCAGACACTGAGTGAGTCACCAGAAGACAGACTGTTGTCTGTGCAGAGCAGCTTCATCGAAAGCGTTTCAGGTCCCACTCTCTCATGTATCATAGACAAACTGCATGTGCAGAGGGTTTTAAACGACTCTGAGCAGGATGCGACCAAAGATATGCAGAGGAGGGAGGACAAGGCACGTTTTGTCATTGATGCAGTGAGGAAAAAAGGACCTGTTCCGAGTTCAAGCATGATATTGATTATCTGTGATATTGACAAATTCCTCGCTGAACATCTTAAGTTGATGTAAAACTGTACCTATGTTGCGTAAAACCTTTTCAGTTTCGAGGCAACTTCATGTTTGTATTTTCTTTCTTTCCATAAGGGTCCATTTGGTTACAAGATTTTACCTTGCCTCACAGAATGCTGAATGTATACCTCACTTAAGTTACTCACAGGTAGTCCCACATTGTGTGTGAATATACTGTGCTCCCTTTGCCTGGAATGATATATAAAAATTCTCATCTTAAACTTGTTGTACAGTAGGCACGATGAAATGGGAGACTGATGATTACTATAAAGTAATGTTATATTTATTTTATGACCCCCCAGAGTTATTTTCTTGACAATGATGTTGCTCAACCGTATGAGAAATAAAAATGTTGGTTTTGTTAACTAATGAATCAAAGCAACAAAAAAGTATTCTCTATATTATGTATTTATTTACAGTTTTCTATACTGTACTGTACTATACTGAAATTTCAGTGAATAAAAAACACAAAAAGGTTCTCACTGTTAAAATGTACATTTGTAATAAAAAATGAAAATATCCCAGAAGTATAGCCTACACACTTTTATCCTCCATTTATTCCTCCATTCAAAGTTCTCAAACTTGTCAGGCCACAACCATGTCCTTTAATTGTCACTATAAATGTGCAGATATCGTGTTAGGTTAGGTTTTGGTAAGTTATAGGCCAAAACATGAAGTAAGACTAAAACATAGTAGAAAAAAGTATTGGAAATTGGAAATACTCCAGTAAAGTACTAGCCTAGTAGCCTACAGTACTACCTAATGTACTTAGTTACTTTCCACCATTGCATTTCAGATAGGGTTATAGTTAACAGAAAATGCATTTTGAGGTCGGGATGCCCAATGTTGTCCAATCAGAAGAGAGAACTCATACAGCACACAGGATGGTGAAATTGGCTGGAACACTATCTATTAATTTAACTTTTTTCAACCAAAAACGTTTTGTTTTAATCAAAAATTAACACTTGCACTAAATAATAATGTAAAACAACGATAGGCGTTTTATGTGTTTTACTTGCAGCATTAATAAAGCCAAATATTCAAAACTTGGTGTGCTTGAGGGGGCACTCTGTTTTAATTCCACGGACTTTGTCTCCCTCAAGTGGACAGAGTGAATATCGAAACAGAACAACAACGTGCAAACAGCAAGCTGTGTGGGAGATGCGACAGGAGAAGGATCATGTCAAATCGAACACAAATAATTGTGTGTATCCCTGCACTGTTTACACCGATTGACCTCGGTAAATATACTGTACGAACAGACAACGGGTCACTAAACAATAATTAATAGCCTAATATAATGCAAGTCGCTCCCTCCTCACCAAACAATAATTAATTGGCTAATATAATAAATTCCTAAGACAATAATTTGATTTTTGTAAATGTACCTGCATCCAGTGCCTTGCATTTGGGTCCCCATCCAGTGCTGCCATGCATTTGGGTCCCCATCCAGAATCAATGGGTAAATTTACTGTAATAGTTTTTTCTTATGCGACAAATAAAAATAAGTATTATTGAACTCAAGTCTGCATGGCGTGAGTAATCAATAGGAAAAAAAGTCATTTTGGGGGTGAACTACTGTTTTAAAGGAGTAGTTCACCTTGGGCTAAAGTGTTTGGGAACCACTGCGAAAATAAATGGCAATGATCACAATATTTTATCTTATTTTATCAAGATAATTAAATATCACTTACTGCTCTTTTATAAACCATGTGTTGCCTGCGTGCGTGCGTGCCTGCATGTGTTTGTGCGTGCGCATGTGTGTGCGTGTGCGTGAGTGCGTTCCCCCAGACCTTCATCAGCCAGACCCTCAACCCCTGGTTCTGCCACCTCCACCGCCTGATGCGTCCTCAGTAAGATCCAGCATAACACCCCCACCAACACCTGGACGACTACTGCAGCATGGAGTGCTGCGGGCCCCCTTCCCTGTAGTCCGCTGGGCCCTGGCTCTGGCCCACCATGGATGTGCATGACCGGAGACGCCGACTGTGCTGGATTCGTATTTATATATATCATATGATTTAGTAGGTCATTATTTTACAGGAATATTTTCTTGAAATATGGAGATATGAGCATAATACACGAGGGGTAGACATTAAGGGTCCTCTGGGCCTTTTCAAGATCACTGATGGCCCCACTATCGTAGCTACTGGCCCTGGAACATTATTTTTACATCCACAAATGACAAACAAGAATTGACCCTGATGATGGGCTCACAGAAGGCTATGTTGTAATAAACCAGACAATTTCACAACATCATTACAAAACACCAGTAACACAGGAAAAGAATGTGAACTTACAGTAGGTGTTAGAGTTAGGGCATTTGTGTTTTTATGGCATTCATTTTACTGGCCCAAGTGGAAGGCATATTCTACTGGCCCAGAGGGTCTAAATAGTACTTCCATTTATAATGTCTACCCCTGTACATTATACATTAAATGTAACATAGCATCAAGACCAGTTTAACCACTTCAACCCTGTATGCATTGGATATTTTTAAATGATACAGGATAGGTGGGCACTAGAGACACCTGGGCACCTCCATGTGACATTGGCAATATTGTCCAAAATGTAAAAAGAAGTCTTCAGTAATGTGTAGTAGGCCTTGACATGAACATGCACGGTACATCATTATCAGACTTAATTTTATCCTTCAACTTAAACTGGATGTTCTGAAGTCTCATTACTCCGACGTAGCGTTCGGCCGACTCTCCCCTTAGCCTAACACTTTCTCTAACACTCTCTAACCCTAACCATTACTAACACAATCTCTAACCATTACTAACTATCTCTAACCCTAACCATTACTAACTATCTCTAACCCTAAACGCATGATGGACTAATGAGACCTCGGACATCCTCCCTGGTCCTGGATATTCTGTATAGCTTTTGTAGCAATTTGTAGAAATAGCAGACCTTAATTGTCAAATGTTTTAAGTATGTTCTAATCATATATACTTTACTTTAAAACATTTTCAAAATATTTTATTTTTTAACATTCTGAACAAAATAGGCAATTTTACATGGAGGTGCTCAGATGTCCTGACTAATTTGGGAATGTTCCATTATCCAAATGAAAGGAAGAAGAAACAATAGACGATCTACAAGATCACAACCTGATCTTGTAAGATTGGGTTGTGACATTGCGAGATTGTAGATCGGCTAACGTTGCTATTCATCACAGAACAAATTATACAGGGCTTAACTTAAAGTTGTACTATGTAACTTTTTTTATAAAACAAATCTTAAAATTCTCCTAACTATTAAATCACAAAAGTTTTAGAAGATCCGCGCCGTGAATTTCAGCCTGTAAAGCCTTCTCTGTATGTAAACTGAGATCCTTGCCGTGGACCGGATCTCGCGCCAAAATTGCGTCATCACACTACCGGCCAATCACAGCGAGGGTTATACAACTGCCGGCCAATCACAGCGCATCTTGAAGTGGGGTCGCTATGGCAGCCATATTTGTTGTCGCCCGTTTGTACCATCCCTTCTCTAGGTAATTTCGCCTACCAGGCAGGGTGAAGGAGTCCGTATCTCTGGAATTACTGAACGCACAGGAACAAGGGACCCCTTAAAAGATAGATCTCAGCGAGGTGGAGGCAGACGCGGGGATCTGAAGGTACGAAAAACGTCCGAAAGACGCGGACGCGACCGCGGTTTGCTATAGGGCTAATGACCACTAGTTGGGCATCTTACACAGTATGGCTTTAAGTCAAGTTTATGAGAAATGTCCTACGTTGAAAACTGCACTTTGTATTTTGGCGGCGCCAATGCCTGATTTTACCCTCGGTTGCATTCTGAAAATAGCAGATCTACAAGCTCACAACGCGTCGTACTGCAGGCGACGCGTTGTGGGCTTGTAGATCTGCCATTTTCAGAGGTCAACACCCCGAGCGCAACCAAACGACAAAATGGCGAGTCTTCTCCACAGTCCCTAGACTAGAGAAAGAAATTGTCTGCATATTTAGTCTTGGTTTTAGTCGTCATGGCTTAGTTTTTATTGGTCTGTGAAAAAAATGCAGGACTCTGCAAACATGTTTTGTCAGTTTTAGTTGATGAAATCAACACTTCTTGCACCCCCTCCAACCATTTGGCTCAAGTGTAGAAACAATAAAACAAAGGAAATACCACTTCACCATGGTCTGATAAATACTCACAATTGGTCTGTCTGTGCTAAAATAATAAAGTTGTGAATACACGATGCCGATGGTCTTAACTTCAAAAAGTATTCTCTTTTCCTTTTGCTTTTCTCTGTATATTAAATTGTTACCTCCCTCACGTTTCCTTTCTTTGAAATGATAAAAAGAGAAAGTTGGTCATCTTTAGAGCCCTGTGACTGCTGTGTAGGGGTGTAACAATATAGTAACTGAATCGAAAAATCTATATAAATTTGCAATGATCTATATCGTTATGCAAAAGCAAAGTATTGTATCGTTTTGCAATGCAGATCCGGTATTGAATCGTTTTGCAATGCAATAATAGATTCTTTGGAAACTAAGTATTTGTGTCTTGTATTTAGCAATGTTAAGAGGGAAAATTAAAAAGAGGGGTCTAATCACGTTTCCGTTCCATATAGCTACTCTTGGTCTGTTGATAAATGTGTGAAGTCTCTGTTCACGTCAAGGTGTGGGTTTGTCCATATATGTGTTGAAATATAATGTCCATGTATTTGGTAGAGAATTAGTGTTTACTTATTTATATCCAGAATCTTACATTAAAAAACCTGCTCTATTGACACGCAGCATCTTATGTTGAAAGAATTTTCCTCTGTGTAGAAATACATGCCGTAACGCCACATCTCCAGTATTGACTTTGATTATGCTTAGTTCAGTGTGGTATCACGCACCAAAAATAGCCGACCTCCAAGCTCACTGTGAGCTTGGAGGTCAGCTATTTTTGATATTTCCACCAAAAGGCCCTTTTAGAAATGTCAGCCCCTGCCCCTCTAACATTCTCTGCACGTCCCTGTTCCCAGTTGTACAGTACGGCCAGGCCCCCCGCTGCTCCTCTTATAGTCCTAGAAACGAACCAGGAAGTGACAGATTTAAAGGTCCGGCTCTTATTTCCTCAGCGAGATAAGCAAAGTATATACACAATGTTGTCAGCACAAGAAATCAAAAATGTGTGGAAATTCACATTTATTATGCTTCATGTTGGGTTCACAAAAAAATGGTGACTTGTGCTTTTGTAAAAAAATAAATAATAATAATAATAAGACTGAAAGTGTTTTATGCTTGTGACTGTTTGTGTACCTAAAAAAAAAACCTATTGGTTTCCGAGTTATCGCACTTTGAAAAATCTAGGATTGCATTTGTCGAAAAAAAAGTAGGGTTCCAGGGGTCGCACAGCAATGTGTCACACATCCACACGTTCGTCTCGACGAGCTATACAACATACCAAAAGATAGGCACTATCGGAAATGTAAGACTTAAAATCTATCTTTTGACGCCTTACTATAGTCTTATGTAATTTTGGGGGTTTTGAAGACAATCTGAAAAAAATGAATTAATTTCATATCCACGCGTTCGTCTCGAAGAGCTATACAACATACTAAGAGACAGGCGCTTAAACCCTATTGGTTTCCGAGTTATCGCACTTTGAAAAATCTAGCGGTTCTTGCTGTCCAGGGGTCGCACAGCAATGTGTCACACATCCACACGTTCGTCTCAACGAGCTATACAACATACCAAAAGATAGGCACTATCGGAAATGTAAGACTTAAAATCTATGGTTTTGAAGACAATCTGAAAAAAATGAATTAATTTCATATCCACGCGTTCGTCTCAAAGAGCTATACAACATACTAAGAGACAGACGCTTAAAACCTATTGGTTTCCGAGTTATCGCACTTTGAAAAATCTAGGATTGCATTTGTCGACGAAAATTAGGGTTCCAGGGGTCGCACAGCAATGTGTCACACATCCACACGTTTGTCTCGACGAGCTATTATCGGAAATTTAAGACTTAAAATCTATCTTTTGACGCCTTACTATAGTCTTATGTAATTTTGGGGGTTTTGAAGACAATCTGAAAAAAATGAATTAATTTAATATCCACGCGTTCGTCTCGAAGAGCTATAAGAGACAGGCGCTTAAAACCTATTGGTTTCCGAGTTATCGCACTTTGAAAAATCTAGGATTGCATTTGTCGACGAAAAGTAGGGTTCCAGGCGTCGCACAGCAATGTGTCACACATCCACACGTTCGTCTCAACGAGCTATACAACATACCAAAAGATAGGCACTATCGGAAATGTAAGACTTAAAATCTATGGTTTTGAAGACAATCTGAAAAAATGAATTAATTTCATATCCACGCGTTCGTCTCAAAGAGCTATACAACATACTAAGAGACAGACGCTTAAAACCTAGTGGTTTCCGAGTTATCGCACTTTGAAAAATCTAGGATTGCATTTGTCGACGAAAATTAGGGTTCCAGGGGTCGCACAGCAATGTGTCACACATCCACACGTTTGTCTCGACGAGATATACAACATACCAAAAGATAGGCACTATCGGAAATTTAAACTTAAAATCTATCTTTTGACGCCTTACTATAGTCTTATGTAATTTTGGGGGTTTTGAAGACAATCTGAAAAAAAATGAATTAATTTAATATCCACGCGTTCGTCTCGAAGAGCTATACAACATACTAAGAGACAGGCGCTTAAAACCTATTGGTTTCCGAGTTATCGCAATTTGAAAAATCTAGGATTGCATTTGTCGAAGAAAATTAGGGTTCTAGGGGTCGCACAGCAATGTGTCACACATCCACACGTTTGTCTCGACGAGCTATACAACATACAAAAAGATTTAGTTTGTCTCATCACTGAAAATAAAATGATTAAATGTCCAAGGAGGTAAACAGCCACATAAAACTGTCCTGTGCAGTTAGGGTAAAAATTACAGAACCATTACCAGTTTGTTCTAACAGTAGCTGTGTTTACATAGACACTTTTCTTCCAATCTGATTAAAATAAACACAATTGAAGTTTTTGGATCAAGTGTTTACATGTGGTGAGATCAATCCAATCTGGTTATAAAAAGGTGTAGACCACCCGATTAGAATTTAAATCGGGTTTATTTAGGTGTATAGGCTACATGGATAATCTTTATCTGGTGTCTATGTTAACGCAGCTAGTATGACCTATTTGGTCCCATGGGGAAATGCAGCGCGCAGCTTTACCCAGTTGATCTCTGCTCACAATAGTGTAGTGAGAGGTCTCACTAAGTGTGACACTACTGTACTGCTGCAACCGGGATACGAACCTGCGACCCTCTATTACAAGGCAGCCATGCTATCCACTCAGCTATGGCTGACCTTCTGTATGTTGCAGTGGTTGTTAAACATCTTCATGTGAATGACTCTCAAATTGATGAGAATTTGGCTGCAGACCCCCATCTGAAAAGATGTAGTGCAATAAGAAATATTTGTATAATAAAAAAATAAAATAGATAATCTTTTTTTTTTTTTGAAAAATCATTGTCACTTTGTCAGGGGAAGGAATCGAACCTGTGACCTTTTGCTTCCCAGGCAGGCTCCCAACCAAGTAAGCCACTGTACTTTTAGTATGAGCACAGCTAAAATGGAAAATGACAGAAGAGCCAGAGGCTTGTTTCTATTGTGGTTCATAAACATCTAGACGAGCAACAGCAAGAAAGTAGAAAGTGGTAGAAAAATATGTTGTTCAAAGTTTTTTTTTTTCTTTTTTGTGTCGTTGTTTGTTGAAAATGAAATAAGACAGAAGACTGAGCTAACAGAAGGCAGCAGATGGCGCAGTGAGTAGAGAGGCTGTCTATGCAACCCAGAGCCTGGGGTTCAAATCCCACTCAGCTCTTGCTATAAAGCCTTCCTTTGAGGACTTTGACTTCTAGAAAAGCACAAAAAAAAGCAGTGTAAAGTGGCCGGGACCAATGGCGCAGCGGACTAGTCTTAGAGACTAGTGCGTAGGATACCTTGACGGGGTTGCAACAAGCATCACCGCTTGGTTCAAATCCAGCGTCGGGTGCTCATAATTACCCATCGATGCGTGAGCAGTGGGCGCATGGGGGGCCGTGTCCTCCATGTGGTTTCCATACAATAGAGCGAGGGGGTTATAGCAAAAATAACGACATCCAGCTGGAATCTTAGAGAATAAGACAGCTAGAGAGAGGAAGGGGCGGAGTCAGAGAAAGGAAGGGGTGCAGCCACAGAAGGGAAGGGGCAGAGCCACAGAAGGGAAGGGGCGGAGTCAGAGAAAGGAAGGGGCGGAGCCAGAGAAAGTAAAGGGTGGAGCCACAGAAGGGAAGGGGTGGCGCTAAAGGAGGGAAAAGGCGGAGTTCGACGGGAGAGAATAGAAAGATAGATGTTAAATACAATATAGAGTTAAATACAATAAAGATGTTAGTAGTTACAATATAGAAAGATGAAGAGGGTTAGGGTATAGAAAGGATGTTAGTAGTAGTTGAGGAAGGGGCGGAGTCGGAGAGAGGAAGGGGCGGAGTCCAGAGAGAGAAAGGGGAGGAGCCAAGGAAAGGAAGAGGAGGAGTCGGAGAGAGGAAGGGGAGGAGCCAGAGAGAGGAAGGGGAGGAGCCAGGCAGAGGAAGGGGAGGAGCTAATGAAATGAAGGGGCGGAGTCGGAGAGAGGAAGGGGAGGAGCTAAGGAAAGGAAAGGGTGGAGTCGGCGAGAGGAAGGGGAGGAGCTAAGGACATGAAGGGGAGGAGTCGGAGAGAGGAAGGGGCGGAGTCCAGAGAGAGAAAGGGGAGGAGCCAAGGAAAGGAAGAGGAGGAGCCGGAGAGAGGAAGGGGAGGAGCCAGGCAGAGGAAGGGGAGGAGCTAATGAAATGAAGGGGCGGAGTCGGAGAGAGGAAGGGGAGGAGCTAAGGAAAGGAAAGGGCGGAGTCGGCGAGAGGAAGGGGAGGAGCTAAGGACATGAAGGGGAGGAGTCGGAGAGAGGAAGGGGAGGAGCCAGGGAAAGGAAGGGGCGGAGTCGGAGAGAGGAAGAGGCGGGGACAGAGAGAGAGATATGTGAGAGATTTGCAATAGATGAGATGATGTTAGCATGATATGATAGAAGAAATGATTCAGTAGTTAGCATGA
The DNA here is from genome assembly GCF_963921795.1 of Nannobrachium achirus. Classification (NCBI taxonomy): domain Eukaryota; kingdom Metazoa; phylum Chordata; class Actinopteri; order Myctophiformes; family Myctophidae; genus Nannobrachium; species Nannobrachium achirus. Next base: position 33,746,849 of record NC_137825.1, on the reverse strand, counting down.
TGGAAGAGTAAATGATTCAGTAGTTAGCATGATGGAAGAGTAGAAGAAATGATTCAGTAGTTAGCATGATGGAAGAGTAAATGATTCAGTAGTTAGCATGATATGATGATTTAGAAGTTAGCATGATATGATAAAAGAAGAAATGATTTAGTAGTTAGCATGATATGATGATTTAGAAGTTAGCATGATATGATAAAAGAAGAAATGATTCAGTAGTTAGCATGATGGAAGAGTAGATTTAGTAGTTAGCATGATATGATGATTTAGAAGTTAGCATGATATGATAAAAGAAGAAATGATTCAGTAGTTAGCATGATGGAAGAGTAGATTTAGTAGTTAGCATGATATGATGATTTAGAAGTTAGCATGATATGATAAAAGAAGAAATGATTTAGTAGTTAGCATGATATGATGATTTAGAAGTTAGCATGATATGATAAAAGAAGAAATGATTTAGTAGTTAGCATGATATGATGATTTAGTTGTTAGCATGATATGATAAAAGATTTAGTAGTTATAGTTGTTAGCATGATATGATAAAAGATTTAGTAGTTATAGTTGTTAGCATGATATGATGATTTAGTTGTTAGCATGATATGATAAAAGAAGAAATGATTTAGTAGTTAGCATGATATGATGATTTAGTTGTTAGCATGATATGATAAAAGATTTAGTAGTTATAGTTGTTAGCATGATATGATAAAAGATTTAGTAGTTATAGTTGTTAGCATGATATGATGATTTAGTTGTTAGCATGATATGATAAAAGAAGAAATGATTTAGTAGTTAGCATGATATGATGATTTAGTTGTTAGCATGATATGATAAAAGATTTAGTAGTTATAGTTGTTAGCATGATATGATAAAAGATTTAGTAGTTAACATGATATGATAGTAGTTAGTGTGATAGATGATGACAGATAGGACACCGTGGGGAATTGAACCCCATCCCAGTAAACCAGGAGTTCCATACCAGTGTCTTTATCAGGTTGTCTCATCGTTGTGTTCTGTTTCTATTAATTAGAGGATATGTGTTAAATACAGTAGCTCTATATTGTGATAGTGATCATTGCTATGGAGTGTTTGTTCAACAGGTGTCCTTGTTACTATCAGAATGTATTGTTATTTAACACTTCTTTTACAAAATATCCTTTACAAAATATCCAAGTCATACATCCACATAGTCATTACAGGTGATCAAAAGGAATAGGCTGAAGCTGAAAGCTTATGGATGGATGCCTATCCTACGTGAAGACCTTTTTTGTTAACCTACTCTCTGACATATTAACGAGGCGGTTCCACAACCGAATCACTTCTCCCTTTTGCCTGATCTCCATCGGTTCCCAACCCATATCTCCCTGGATCGCAAGAGAAGGGGCACATGCATGCATGTACCCCTAGGAAACACCTTATGGCTCTATTCTGGATAGAATGTACCTGTTTGACGTCCTTAAAACCCCAAACACCAGCTGCATAAACGAGTATAGGACAAACACATGCATCATAGAGCTGTGAGTATGTGGAATAACCAATATCTTTACAAAATTTAATTTTACTAATTATTGACCCAACAGCTCTACCCGCAGAGTCTGCCAATATTGCAATTCCAGAATCATAAGACATAAATTCATCTAGTGTAAAGCCCAAGTACTTATATGCTTCAGTATAGTCCAAAGACAGGGTACCAAATGAGAAGTTCTGAAGAAATCTTACTGTGCCTTTTTTTCTAAAGTGCATAATCTGAGTTTTACTTTGATTAATCATAAGCCTCCATTTTGAGCACCAGAATTGAACAATATTCAGCATCTTCTGTAAAGCATCTCCAGACTCTGCCAGGAGGACTATATCATCCGCATAAAGTAAACAGCTTACAACAACATCATCCAACATAACCCCTAGACCGGAGTCTTTAATCTCCTGGACTAGATCATTAACAAAGATAGCAAATAAAGATGGAGATAAAACATCTCCCTGCTTGTATATTTTAACTTATAGGCCTACTGTATATTTTAACTCATAGGCCTACTGTATATTTTAACTCATAGGCCTACTGTATATTTTAATGTATAGGCCTACTGTATATTTCCATCCATGCCTTACTCCTATCCCTAAACATCTTTGCCTTTTATTACTATTTTGAAAAACATTTCAGAATACTTCAAATAGCCGGGTTAGGGTTTACATCGCCATTGTGAGCTTGTAGCTCAGCTATTTGAACATTTCTAAAAATGTTTAAAAGAAATAGCAAAAAAAAATGGTAGGGGTAAGGGGTAAGGCATGGAGGAACATAGAGGCCATAGTCTATGAAGCTGTTCTGTGATAACAGCTGCTATTTTATTTTATCATGAGAGGACCAGCACACAGTTGAAAAGCAGGGAAAGATCATTTCCTGCTTCTCACCATCACAATGTTAATTCTTATCACGGCATCATGTCAAAATCTCTACCATACTTTGTGCAGATCTTCAATAATTGGTGAAGTCCAGCACAATATGACCTACACAGAACCACATCAACCTACAGTGTCACAGTATGACCTACACAGAACCACATCAACATACAGTGTCACAGTATGACCTACACAGAACCACAACAACCTACAGTGTCACAGAATGACCTACACAGAACCACATCAACCTACAGTGTCACAGTATGACCTACACAACACCACATCAACCAACAGTGTCACAGTATGACCTACACAACACCACATCAACCAACAGTGTCACAGTATGACCTACACAACACCACATCAACAAACAGTGTCACAGTGTGACCTACACAACACCCCATCAACCTACAGTGTCACAGTATGACCTACACAACACCACATCAACCTACAGTGTCACAGTATGACCTACACAACACCACATCAACCTACAGTGTCACAGTATGACCTACACAACACCACATCAACCAACAGTGTCACAGTATGGCCTACACAACACAACACCACATCAACAAACAGTGTTGCACCGTTCAACTGCTTCCACAGGTCAAAGGTCATCCACATAAAGGTTAGGGTTAACCTTTAAGGGTAAATAGCAGATCTACAAGCTCACAGCGTGGCATAGTATATATATATATATATAGGGGCAATTCTCACCAGGGAAGAGAGCATTCCTCGACTCAGACCTTATCGCCAGGATCAACTAAGCTTATAGCTTATCATCACATCCAACCATCTTAAGATACTCAGCTAGTGGGGAATGCTCTCTTCCCTGGTGAGAATTGCCCCTTTATATAGGGCTTGTTTGTGTATTGTATGACATCACGCCACATCATCAGCTGTGGACTCTGTGATGTCATCGTATCTCCATATATGGCCATCTCCGTATATGGAGATATAAGTCGTCCATGCCCAAGTATGGGCTGGTGAGGTCAGACTTTGTGTGATGCGTAGGTTATCTCCATATATGGAGATTCAACATTCCAGGTGTAACTATGGCTGCCCGTATGACGTGAGAGGTGGAGGTTGTGGATTGGCAGGCAAGGAGTGTGTGTGCAAAGTTTGGCATGTCTTGGGGCAACGGTGGCGGAGATATGAGTTGGGGAAAAGTGTGACATGACGGACAGACTGACAGACAGCCGGTGGAGGTTTTGGTAGTAAATGCGACCTGACGGTCGCAATTATATATATATATATACAGTAAGGGGAAACTATAACAGAAATAGCTGGACTTAAAGCCAACAAATCATTATTTCGAACGGTAAAGTAAATTATAATGCTTTCTGTCCCTCCGTCACTCCCTCCGTCACTCCCTCTGTCACACGTCACACGTCACACTTTTGCCCTGCTCATATCTCTGCAACCGTTGCCCCAATCCATGCCAGATTTTGCACACACACTCCTTGCCTGCCAAACTACAACCTCCAAGGACCCCCGGAGTTTCGGGGACCCCCAGGTCCCTGGGGGACCCCCAGGTGTAAAAAATTACCAAATGTGCAAAAATGACCAAATGACCACCCCAACGGGGCTGCTCTCTCTGTGTCACACACACACACACACACACACACACACACACACACACACACTCTCTCTCTCTCTCTCAAACATAATGTGTGACCTGCCAAGTGGCAAGGAATGTTGCCACTGTCCTCTCTCTCTCACACACACACACACACACACACACACACACACACACACACACACACACACACACACACACACACACACACACACACACACACACACACACACACACACACACACACACACACACACACACACACACACACACACACACACACACACACACACACACACACACACACACACACACACACCCCTTCACACCAGGGAGTCCAGGAAGGATGAGCCTCCATGCTTAAATAAACAGACCTGGGTCCACTATCAAGATCTGCCTGTGGGTGTGTCTACTTTTAGCAGGAGAGCTTGCATCACACAGTATCTCTACAGTCACCCTGCTCCTACAGATTTTGCCCTAAAATCATGCACACCAGTACACAGTATCTCTACAGTCATGTAATCACAACGCATCTGTCCCATCTAGCGCCACCATCAGGACGATTTTGCACAAACTACTTTTTGGCCTATTTATGGAGATAAGCGACCAACGGTCGCTTATCTCCCGATTAGGGAGTCTTACTGGTACTATCTTGTGTTCTTGATCATGCTAGCCGTATTTTATACTTTACTATTCGGAAATTGCATTAAATTTGCTATTTCTGTGTTAACTCTATAGGCTTTAGTAGGATTTTCCCCTTCAAAACGCGACTTCAGCACCCGGGGGATGCTGAGTGGGCGGGCCGTGAATAGGGCTAATAGCAGGTGTTGCAACCCCAGATTCAACATACTGTATTTAAAAGAATAAGCCTAGTGTTGCAGTTTGCGGCTAGGCCAGTATAAGTTCAGTATTGACAGTATTGCAACACAAATTAATAACACATTTTAATATATTACCCATTTTAACCATGCATTCTGTACCTCTATTTTATTAAAAATAAAAAAATCTAACCATGGAACACTGGGTGAAAAGAGAGATTATCTGACATATACTGGTAGGTTATATGACCCATTTTGTACCAGTATACTGGGCATATACCCACATTATTGGAAGTTTTCAGTTCAAGAGATTTTCAGGCATATTCCCCTGATATTCTGCCCCCAGCTAGACAAAGGCACAGCAGGGTGTGCCTTTGTGTGCCTTTGTCTAGCTGGGGACAGAATATCACCTATTATTTGCAGTTTACAGGGGAATATGCCTGAAAATCTCTTGAACTGAAAACGTCCAATTATGTGGGTATATGCCCAGTATACTGGTACAAAATTGGTCATATACTCTACCAGTATATGTCAGATAATCTCTCTTTTCACCCAGTGGAAGTACTTTTTTTTCGCATTCCTAAAACAATAAATTTACCCCCATTCGTTCCGGAATCAATGGGGGTAAATTTACTCTAATCAAATTTTTGTCTTAGGAATGTGACAAAAAACAAAAAATATTATTGAACTCTACTCTCCATGGCATGAGTAATCAATAGGAAAAAAAGCATTTTGGGGGTGAACTACTCCTTTAATGTTTCAGAATGCTGCTGCCTCAATAACCAAGGCTAGCAGCTAGCTAGCTTAATGCATCTTGGACTTGGTTATCATTAAAACTTCTTAAAACATCACTACAACGATACAGTGTTGCACTAAAGTACATTGAAAACATTAACACAACATTCTCACAACCCCTGGTTGATTGTAAATGACGCAAACAAACACATAAAGTGTGTTGTGTTATGACATGGTTAGCATTTGCAGTAGCAACAGGCTTGTGGTTTCACACAACAACACTAAACTTGACTAAATTCTCTTTGCTTCATGATCACAGTCTGGACTCTAATAAGTGAATGAGCTCTTATTTATTATGTAAATAAACAACAATAAATCATTACTCTGTATTTTCATACCAGTAGTTGTTGTTTCACAGCACAGAACCACCTGGAAGGAAGTGAAGTTTACAGAACAGGAAGCACTTCCTCAATATATAGAGAGTATGATTGTAGCGCCCTCTGCTGGGAACAACCGGAACGATCAGCCTGACAGACAGGCAGACAGACAGACAGGCAGGCAGGCAGGCAGGCAGGCTAGTGAGGGGATTAAGGGGAGCAAAATTAATGCTAATTTCGTGCAATTTTGACTTAAAGCGCGAAATTTTGCAAAGATGTAGCCCAGGGCTTGCTCTAATGATTTAGCTAGGGCGCCCGAGTCTGCGACCTTCGGGGTCGCCACAGCGGCCAAATCAAGTTGGACTCACATTGACTTTCTATACAGGAGGAAAATACCCAGAATTACTTTTTTTTTCTGGGTATTTAAGGAGGATCTGAGGGGTCTAACTAGGGGTTTGTCATCATGCTGAATCCATTGCAGGCAGTCAGTCAGAAGATGGATGGATGGATGGATTGTCATGTTGCAATGTGACAAATAAAGAGGAGTAATGGATTACAGAGTTCATTTATTGGAATGGTAAACAGAAACAAATCAGCCCTGCTTTACTTCACTAGGAATCAATTATTAATGAACCTACATGTGTTACTCTGTCTCCCCCCGGTGGCCATGTCATAAAACTACAACTAAAACATTCAACAAGGCCTGCAATAAGCTGTTTGCATGCACAACACTAAGTTACAATGTCACAGGTCAGTTTATTGGTTTTATGTGCAAAGTATAGTCACGTTCTGTCTTTGTTGACATAAATGCAAAATTACAAAGGCTTAACAATCTCTTTGTATACACTTAACCCATTGTCCTGTATGTCACTGAATGGATATATAAGCAGAAAAAGAAAAGCGGGACCTAATCTGGAATATTATCATGAGGTACAGTACTTTTACACCAGGACTGTTTTTGTTTGTTTAAAAGGGACCATGGTCCACTTATCAATCAACTTGAGTATATAAAAAGGTTTCTAAATAATTGATACATCACAGAGGTAAACACTGTACTTTTTATTCCATTCAAATGATACAAGTGCTTTAACACTTAACAATAGGACTAGGCCTATATATAGTTACCGTATGCCCGGTTGCCATTCTGCCTGCAACATTAGATAGACTGATATATGACTGAAAACACTTAAAGGAGTAGTTCACCACTTTTCAACCTGTCTTCATATAATAGGTCCTCACTAATGTTCATAATAAAATAGCACAATTTTTTTCTATTCAGTATGGGTCTCATAGGAGAGCTTTCAAATCCTTCCTACCGGTGACATCGTTTGACAAAAGAAAATTAAATAATATTTTTGAAAAATATTAATATATTCATTATCACGAGAACAATGGCTTCCACTTTAACATTGCAACTTTTTCAGGAATAGAAAGCCTGCCGTTTCTATTAGCTTGCATTTCCCATTGATGATGTCACCGGTAGGAAGGATTTGACCCACCCACAGCTCTCCTATGAGACCCAAACTGAGTAGAAAAAAATTGAGATATTTTATCATGAACATTAGTGAGGACCTATTATATGAAGATAGGTTGAAAAGTGGTGGAGTGCCCCTTTAACGTTCTTTTTATTTATAAACCTCATTTGCAGCTATATCGCTGTATCCCAACACAAAAAAGGCAACTTCAGTGGCACTTGGTTGTCACAGGGGTAAATAAGGGGGTTAGGGGTTTCAAATCCCCCACTGGGCATCCGGCGTAGACACGTCTATACGAACACACCGTCCGTGTTCGGGAGAGGGAAGCCAGGGAGGGTGCTAGTGGCTTTTAAGCTGTGACATCATTTTGTAGTCAGACCTCCAAACAGATTTATTATCAATATCTGTCCCTCGCTATTTCAACAGATCCGAGACAAAAATAACAACTAAAGTATAATTCTACCACTTTCCTTTCAACAACTAAGAGAAGAAAAATTAGTAAATAGTAAAAATAGTAAAAAGATTCACGGGCACTGGGGGCAAAAGTTCTCCTCTGCCTACACAATGATGTCAGACTTAACAGCCCTCGGGCGCCTATAAAATTCACGCCCCCTATTGTGACAGCGGCCCCACTTCGGGAAAGGAAGAACGGTGCACTGCAGCTGCCAATGCAATCACAATGAGAGGCATCGTGAAATATCATAATTTCAGTGGTTGACTACTGAGGCCATAGCGATTTTTTTGTGTTCTAATAAAGTGTCCCATGAGTTTAATTTTGCCTTTTTAAAGTGGCATATCTGTCATCTTGATACACTACCTACAATATACTTTAACATACTTCATCTGAGTCAAAAGTGCTAGCATTGGAAATCTTAAGTTTAGGTGGTCGGAAGGTACACACGTCATGGACGCATCCCTTGAGGTTTTCAATACCCAGATACGCTTGTCTCTCATGTATAATTAGGCTGTTTATTTTTGGAAAATGATCGCATCTCGCTTCTTCCAAACGGAGTCTTGCAGGTTATTTTTGGATAATACTAACCTGGAGAATCCACTCTTTTGTAGTTCAAAAAGTCAGGATCTTCAAAGTCGGCGCTCATAAACGCACAGCAGTAAAGACAGTGATGTCACTGAAAAGCGACAGGTTCTGTGTCTGCCGTTTCCCCTCTTCTCTGTTAACATTATGGGTAACCCATTCAAGTGGCAAATTAAACGTGACACACATCATGTATTTAGCTAACAAGAAGATATGTTGTCAGGGTCAGGCCATACATTTGAAAACATGTTTTTATTTAAATCAATATAGTCTTCAGTTCGTGTAGAATTATTTCAATATTAGGCTAACCACAGTTGAATTGCAATGACTTTCTATGGGCTGGCTTGCAGTAAACCGTTCTCCCTTACCCTAAGTGGGGCCACTGTTTCAATTGTGGGCGTGAATTTGTAGGCGCCCGTGTGTGTCTATAGGCTGAGGAGGAGGTTGGCCGAACCTGTTGAACAGGAAGAGTAGGACCGAGGCTCAAGGTCCTCCCGGTGGAGGCTCCTCACTGGCAGATGAGTCAGTATGTTACAGCAGCAGTGGCAACACAGAATTGGCACAATGTAAAAAAGAATTCTGCAAATCCCCTGAAAATCTACTGTATTGCCAAAGGCAGGACTTGTGAAGTTTATGAAATGGCAGTATGGCACATCTGTATAAGAAAACAAGCATCTCAAAATAAGAAAGCAATGGTTTTCAACACACAATGTTTCCACCCAAGAGCGACAATATCAAAAGACAATCTGAAGTGTCAGTAGAGCTCTCTTCAACCGATCTTTCCTTCCTATCTGCCCCCGCTGGTCATTCGATGTGTTCAGGGCCCTGGGGTAGAAAAGATAAGACGGTAGATAAGGTTAAGTTTAGGCTTAGTTTTACTGAAGTTAGGGTTAAGGTTCGGTTTAGGGATAGTTTTACAGAGGTTAAGGTTAAGGTTAGGTTTAGACATAGTTGAAAAAAAACGAGATCTGTCAATCACAGCGAATACTGCCCATATATACTGGCGGGTCTCCCTCGGAAAGTAGTGTTATCCATAATATGCCTCACTGAAGATGTGCAGCAGAGGACTAGTGTTTGTGTAGCCTGCTGCCCAAGGGAGAGAGAGAGAGGGCCAGTATGAAGCATGTTTGTTACTACGTTGCTTATTTCTAACTTAAAATGTTTTCAGATAGATATTTATTTCAGTGTGCTGAAATGTAATAATCTTGAATGGTTTTCAAAATGGGGTAGCGGTAGCCCTGTAATTAGAATCAGGTGTTTGGAGGACGTGCCGCTATGGGAATAAAAGTGAATGTGCCTCTGAATGTGCCTATGTCATAACAAGGTTTAAATAGCCCGCCCCAATCAGAATGGTGTTTCTTCGAGATGTCTGCCTGAACTAGCTCAGCATTGCCTGGCTCCAGCCCATTGACCCGCCCACTCTTAGAGTGGACTGTTTCTCTGGTCTGGTGTTGAGTAAATAATTCGGCAGTTTACCATCCGAAATGTCAGCTCCTCCAATGAGCGCAGGGGGTGGGGGTGGGTCTAACGAATATCCAATCCGCGCAGCAGTTGAAACGATTACATATCAGGAAGTTCACACACCAGGCAGGCAGGCGCACACACACACATGCACGCGGAAGCAGTCACTAGCACAGACACACAGACGCCGCGACCGTGCGTCGCGATCACCGTGCGTCGCAATCACTTGCACGTGGCCGCGCACATGCACGCTCGCACAAAAGTCCCTCCCCCGTAAATCGTTCAGACAGGGCACAATGTCAGACTCAAGCATCAGCTCAGTCTGAAATCAGGCTAAGCTCAGCAGGCTTCTTCACATCGTGTATGTGTTAATTTTATGAACACAGATATAAGGGACAGATAAGGACAGACACCAGTCCTTATCTAATTCTCTATCTTTGTCTCCGGATAAACAGTTTTTTAAAGAGATTAAATTAAAAATAAACAAAAGATACTAAATAATAAGAACCATGTGGTCCTTGTTCAAGTTTCTGTTTGTATTACCTGAACAGACCAGCTCATGTAAGTCAAAGGAAGAAGTATCCGTCCTTGTTCCACACTCCCTCAGTGAAGTCTCAGACTCAACACATTTCCGGCTAATCCACCATATCTTCCGAAAGGTGGAGGTGCTTTTGGTTTTTCTGCGAACAACGCGGCCACAGCGCAGCTCTCTACACACCACATCTGATAGGTCTCTCCAGTCGTGTTCAGTTGATTTTGCTGGTCTCCACTCTCCCTGGTATTTTATCTCCAGTGTACCATTACAGCGACTGGGTCCTCCCACCAACCTGACATCATCAAGCTCTGGACAGAGACAAGAGAGTAAGCAGTACAAGGTACTATTACTTCCATTATAAAACAATAATAATAAACACCCAATGACTTTAGCTTGTCTTTTACCTGAGCAGGTGAGTCCAACAGCCATGTCAGGAGAGCAGGTATTTTTAGTTGAGCCAGAGGTCCCACATTTCAGGAGAGCAGACTCGCTGCCTTTACACTTGACCTCTTTGGTCAACATTGGAGTCTTTGCTTCACCGTAGAGTGCCCCCTGTAGGACCGAAGGTGCCCCACAGCCAAGTTCCCTACAGACCACCGTTGCATCAGTCTCGTCAAAATCACCTTCACACACCGAGACCCACGACTGATCAGACTTCACCTCCACTCTGCCTGAACATGAACTAGTCCCATTCACCAACCTCACAGACTCTGAAGAGAGATGGGGTGATAGTGATGGAGAAAGTTTAAATGATAAATGAATACATGAGGAAATAAATCAAAATTTTCATCACCACATCTACCGGTAACAGTCCATAGAAGCCTCGCATGCACATATAGTATACATACGTACAGAGTATAGAATCAATATAGAGCAAAGTATCCTCTTTTGATGTTCACACCCCAGTACCCACATCTTAGTCTCTTCTTCCATGGGGCTCCCAAGCTGTGGAATAAACTCAGACAACTCATCTGTTTTTTTCTTCTCTCTTTTATATGATACTGTAGTATACAGATATATGCTCCCTATTTGTTCACACGTTTTGATATTTAGATTTAGATAGTTTGTTTGTAGCGCTACGTTGTTCCCTTTTCACTCGACTATTTACCCTGCTGTCTGTTGGCTAGGGTTCATGTCATTGTCTGATTTCTTGAACTTTTAAGTCGCTCTGGATAAGAGTGTCTGCTAAATTGTATCACACAAACAGCAGCTCAGACAGAAAGGCTGGATAGATGCACTGTAGATGTATGAAAGAAAAGACTGTAAAGATTACTGAAATGTTTTAAGGTAATCGTTTGTGTTACCTGAACAGATCAGCTCCAGCCTATCACTGGACCTCTCATGATGGAGTGTTCCACACTCGCTCAGTTTAGACTCAGAACCAACACAGGAAGATTTGAACCTCCACACAGAGGCATCTGGACCATTACCCCCATCTGTTGAAACAGCGGAGCCGCAGTCTAGCTGGCTACACACTACAGCCGATCTCTTCAGGTTCCAGTAGTAATCAACCACTGGTCTCCACTCTCCCTGGTATTTAATTTCAAGTATACCAGTACAGCGACTGGTTCCTCCCACCAACCTGATATCATCAGACTCTGTACAGAAAAAGAGAGTAGGCAGTGAAAACTACTTGATTATAAAATAATAATCTGAACCTAAAGTTGTAAATGTATTTTACCAGAGCAGGTGAGTCCAACAGCCTTGTTAGGTGAGCAGGTGTTTCCAGTTGAGCCTGAGGTTCCACAGTCCAGGAGACCAGCTTCACTGCCTTCACACTGGAAATCTTTGTTCCCAATTGAACCCTTCGCTTCTCCATAGAGTGCCCCCTGGAGGACTGAAGGAGACCCACAGCCTAGCTCCTTACAGACCACCTCTGCATCCTTCTGGTCAAAGTCATCTTCACACACTGAGGCCCACAACTGATCTGACTTTACCTCCACTCTGCCTGAACACAGACTAGTCCCATTCACCAACCTCAAAGACTCTGGGGAGGGAGGGAGAGGGAGAGGGAGAGAGAGAGAGAGAGAGAGAGAGAGACAGACAGACAGACAGACAGACAGACATGACTTTTCAACAAAGACAAACACAGCACATGCATGCGCGAATGTGTCTCCTCTGTCAGAAAGCATAGGCATTTCACCTGGTCTTTAACCCCATTAAATCCGGGGAAAGTCTGTCATTTTAGATTTTAGATATACATATAGCAGCAACCTAGTTTTTCTATCTACTTATTATGAGCATTAAATGGGCGGGAGAAGAGGGTGGGACGGAGAGCAAGACGGAAGAAAAGAAAGATTACGACATGAACTATATCTACTTATGAGCATTAACCTCCTAATGTAAACAGGTTTGAAAATGTGGTACCTGGGTAAATTAGCACTTAAGGATTTCACAGTGTAGATCATGGGCTCAGAGATAAAGATGTGTATCAAATGGGGGTCTGTGGCCTAATGCATATGAAAGTGGAGGTTCTTGGAATCACAAAGGTTGAGAATCACTCGACTAGATTAATTAAGAGACGGTAAAGGTTACGTCATTATTGAAGTCATGGTCTGTGTTACCTGAACAGATCACCTTCAGTCTGCCATTGGAAGTATAATCCTGCTTTTCTCCACACTCTGTCAGTGAAGGCTCAGATCCTTCACAGAGCCGTTCTGACTCAGATCTAAGCCACCATACAGGTTTAATTGGAGCATCCAGAATTGTTTCTGTTAAGACAGCAGATCCACAGTCCAGCTGTCTACACACTACGTTTGATGACCTCTGGGTCCATTCGTACCAACCAACCACTGGTCTCCACTTTCCCTGGTGTTTCAGCTCGACTGTACCAGAACAGGGACTGGTTCCCCCCACCAACCTGACATCGCCAGACACTGTGGAGAGGAGAGCATTGAAGATCATAAAACAAATAATTGCAAAGTAGATTAAATTATGCAAGCTCCCATCATTTGCAGTGCAATTTCAAGAAGAACAATAGATAAAGAAAGAAACAAGGGAAAAACAAGAGTCATGTACAGTATGTCAAATATCCTATCGTCATACAAGCAATGTCAAATAACGTGCTTGCATAAAAAATACTTACAGCATTTCTTGCAATAAAATGGCCTAGCAGAAGCTATACTGTATATTGACAGACTTTCTCCCTGATGGCAGGATGAGGTTTCTGGACCCAGAAGCGGACAGAAACAGGTTGATGGTTAAACCCATTTAGAGCTGGAACCCCTTTCTGTAAGTAAACCTTTCAAGCCGGAACCCCTTTTGTGGTTCTTGTTGCTATGTACAGTAGCCTATATAGGAACAGAATGTTTTTGTAATTTTTTTTATCCGCCTCAGGTCTAACAATTGTGAGAACAATTGTGGTTTTATTGTGAGATTAGCAGCTAATGGTGGCAAGTACGATGTCCAAGAACAACCCGGCAAACAAATCCAATAGCTGGCAGGCAAAGATATTAGAAACACAGTAAACAAAACACAGGGACAAAGGATGTAATCTGTCAGAGAAAAGCTTGGTTTAAGTAGGGCTGAGTGTTGAGACATGCGACATGAGTCAAAAACACATCAGGCAAGTAAGTAAGTCATTATAAGTAATCACACCCACAGACAGGCCCAGACCCAAAACTCAGACTGTAGTCCTGACACTAAACATAGGCCTACTGTATGTATAGCCTCTGTCCCAATCCACACAGAGATGACCGTGTGTAGACAGACTGGATGTTGAAACAACACAGGAGGTTCATCCTAATCAATTTACTGTGAGAGCACAGGGCGTGTCATCCAATACCTTTACTATAATACTACCACTGTTTCCCAAACAGTGGGTCGGGACCCATGTTTGGGTCACTGCCAAGTTTGTATGGCTCACGTGACTGTTTCTTCTCTTCAAAGATGAACTCGCGTTCATTTACGGTAGTATTGTGACTTGACTTGTGTAGTCTGTATTTTTCCTCGGGTAGTCATTGGCAGTAATCGATTGAGCAAACAAGACTGTTTGTGGTATGCTTATCCATAAAGCTTGTGAAATTGTTATACATCTGGGAGCACCACTGTGTACTGTATACAGTAAGCTGTGGAATTCTAAACCGCTGTCTCAATAATCCTGAATGGCATATAATCAGTGGCGTAAAGTAACTACAGTGTACATTTGCTCAGGTATTGTAATAATACACTTTTGAGGTACTTTTAGTCTTTTACTTCACTGGAGTATTTCCAATTTTCAGGGCAAATCAGAGGCAAATAGTGTACTCTTTACTCCACTACAATTATTTGAAAACTTTAGTTACTTTTAAATTTAGATTATTATCACAAAACATACCTTTAGATAACAATACATTTGTACTTTTACGCAAGTACATTTTTAATTCTGGACTTTACTTGAAGGTATTTCTACACTACAGTATTGATACTTTTTACGCAAGTAAAGAATGTGAGTACTTTTTCCAGCATTGCATATAATTATGGTCCGACACATTGTCATCTTTTCAAAAATGACAGTGAGACAAAGTAGAAAATATAAATATTGATCTAGTCACAATGATTTGTTAATGATGAAAGAAAAAGTGCACTTTCATTATTCAATTAATTGAAAGAATAAGCTGTTTGGTTCAAATTATTGAATTATATAAGATCTCCTTGACACTGAAACTGTTTGAGAACCAGCGATTTAATCTGCTCTGTAAATGAGAATGGTCTTACCTTCAGCACTCGCTAAGTTCAGAGCAAGCACACATATGAAGAGGAGACAGCTCTGCATTATCTCATGCATTTTGTTCTTCATTAGACAGTAGTGCTGTACTGTGGATTTTACAAGGAGATTTAACAATTTATACAAATCTGTTCTAGTCCCTCCCCAACATGAATGTGGTTATGAAATATGAGGAATTTAACCCTTGGATTGGATGCCTGGTGGGAGTGGAATGTTGTCACACACACACCATAGTGGAGTAAATAGTAGAACCGAACCGACCAACCAGACCTGTGTACATTAGCAATCGTTTTGCATGCACTTGCCCAAGTTCAAAACTGATATGGGAAACATGTTCATTTAAATACAGTATGGTGGTGGAGCAGTAAACTGGAACTTAGTACCCGCGGCGATAAAGACCATCAGCAGTCATCTTCTCTTCAAACAAAGGGTGAAAGCATGGCTTTCAGAAAATGTATGAACATTTCACAATAAACATAAGCTTTATGGGTGAGCATACTGTAAACTGGTTTGTTTGCTCGATTACTGCCAAAGATTAGACTACCCGAGGAAAAAGACAGACCTTTACATGAATACTCTTTCTAGTCACTCCAAAAGTCCAAATACTACCGTACGACTACGAGTGACCTTAGTGATCACGGTTAATCTTTGAATTGAAAAACTAGCTTTGATCCTTCCAAAAGGAAACATGATCATTGATTCATTTTTGTTTTATTTATTCGCAAAATAAAACAATAGAAAGGTAACATTATTGAAAGACACAGAAATATTATGCAGGTGCGAAAGGAAACCCCATATAGGGCTATAATATGAATAATAAACAACTAGCAATTTAAACACCAGTAAGACTCCCTAATCGGGAGATAAGCGACCGTTGGTCGCTTATCTCCACAAATAGGCCAAAAGTTTGTTTTACCAATTATCAAGACATACGGGCAGTTGACAGTTTGCCATGGTTACTCATTGAAGTTGAATCTCCATATATGGAGACATAAGTTGCTCATACCATAGCAACCATGTTTTTTACAGGGCCTGGGATTGATGACATCAGAAATCTCCATATATGGGCATTAAAGGGATTTTGTTTCTGGAAATATGTCTGTGGGGTGCCACATTTGGAATAAAACACTTACATCACACATCTGGATATCCATACAGCCCATCTAGTTTGCCTGTGTCCATTTATGCCCATATATCTGATGACATTGGGACAATGATCTCCATATATGGGCATAAAACTTATGTTAATTAGTAAAGCCTGGGGATCTCCATATATGGGCATGAGGGGTACCCTAAAAGGGCATCATCTGGGAATAGCAAATATAGTTATCCTAGAAAGTGAAAATCTTACATCAAAGGCCATAACTACCTACCTACCACCATACTGCATTCCTCATTAAACTACCTACCAGTAAGATGCCTATAGGGAGAAAAGCAAAGGGCGAGGTTGCACCATTTCTTGGTCTTCTGGCCAGTGATGTATATCGGACCATTTAACCATATATGGAGACATCTGGTACCCAAAGATATTCACAGATATGGGCTTAATATTGATGACATAAGGGATCTCCATATATGGGCGTAAAAGGGATTTGGTTCCCCTGGCATCACAGGGATCTCCATATATGGGCATAAAATGGATTTGGTTACCCTGGCAACACGGGGATCTCCATATCTCCATATATGGGCATAAAAGGGATTTGGTTCCCCTGGCATCACAGGGATCTCCATATATGGGCATAAAAGGGATTTGGTTCCCCTGACATTACAGTGATGTCAGTGGCTGGTTCTACAGAGGGGATCTCCATTTATGGGCATAAAAGGGAATGTATGTATGATGATGTCAGATATCATAGACGTCATAGGACTTTCACATAACGAATAACTGAGTAAGCATGTAAACCCGTAAAATCTATATTTGGGCATGGCTGATTTATGACCTCATCATGATGACACGAGCAAACACAGCTGAATTGTATAAATGATCAGTGCAGAAACCAACAGAAGTATTTGACCAAGACTCTTCGATTTAAACATCAACAAAGGTGTGACGTTTGTTGATGGTCACAAAGGTGTGACGGACGGACGGACGGACGGACGGACGGACGGCCGGTGGAGGTTTTCATAGTAAACTGCTCCCTGACGGTCGCAATAATAATCAAACATAAGACATGAAAAAACAACAAGTAGGCTACCTTGTGTGCAGTTGAGTGTGTGTGTGTGTGTGTGTGTGTGTGTGTGTGTGTGTGTGTGTGCGTGTGTGTGTGTGTGTGTGTGTGTGTGTGTGTGTGTGTGTACAGTACGTGTGTCTGCACATACAGTATGTCTCTGTGTATGAACATGTATGTTTAAGCATTTGCATGGCTGTTTGGATGACATGGCCTGTGTGCTCTCAATCAGGCTGAACGACCTGTGTTGTTTCAACCTCCATGCTACACATGTGGGTCAACTCTGTGTGGACTAGGCAAGGGACCAAGGCCATACATCTATTTGACTAAGTCTGTCAATATATATGCTGCTGCCAAGCCATTATATTGCACATTATTTGACATTGTTGCTCGTATTATATCAAGCTACTTGACCTGCCTGATTGTATTCCTTGGTTCTGTCTTTATCAATTCTCCTTCTTGAAAGTGTAAATTATGGCTGTCTGTTTCTATCCGACTTCTTCTTTCGTGTATCATTGTCCTTGATGATTGGCTGGCGACATTTTTATTGTTGATTTATTGTTACTTGTTACTGTCGTCTTCTTCCCCTTGCTGTCAGGCAGGATTTGAACCACTCACCTTCCGCATGAAGGGCATATGCGATAACCACTACACCAACGTTGTGCCCCCCTTTCTGTCCGACAATACAAAGGCAGGGCCTTTAGCCAATGAAGGAGCAGCGTTCTCGGTCTATGAGTGCACAAGACGCAAGTTGGCACCTCGAAAGAGTGCAGTCTAGTTTCACCCATTTCATTTTCTTACTAGTGTGGTTGATACTACTAGGCAACACACTATTGTTCTAGGTCAGAGAACTTTTATGCCAGCTAAAGTGAACCTGTTTGTTGTTAAACTTATAACCCGGGTAACTGAAGTTATCCGGGTTGTTAAAGGCCAGATATCTTGGACAATATAATGTCCAGAAAGACAGGCTTGGTCATGCTTCACTTGACATCAATGGGCGTGTGCATGCACATATCCATCTGGGTGACAGCAGACTGTTGGGAGAGCACTGATGCATGGGATCAACTTTGACAATAAAAATGCACAGACCTGGTTGGTTGTTTAAGTTGGCCAAAATGTGGCCATATTTCCCAAATATGGAGATGTCTGACGTCATAGACCACATGAGACTGACATATACCGTATGGGCATCTGACATCATAGACCACATGAGACTTAATGTTGAGCTGCATATCTAGGAATGGCCATATAAGGGTTTAATATTAATAACATCAGGGATCTCCATATATGGTCATACAATGGATTGTATTAGTGTGGTTGCCCTAAAAGGGCATCATCTTGGAATGCCCATATATGGATATAATATTGATGTTTTTGGCCTGGTAGGGCGTAAATGTATGCCAATTAAGGCAAGATAGGGCCTTTGGCCAGCCCAGTTAGGGCCAGGCCTTACCTTTCGTGCTCAGTTCCCAGTGGATTCCTCACAACTCACGTCAGTGGAACCACACTTGCACCTTTCTAATTTTCTTTATATGACATCCTGTGTTTTATGATCTTACTGTCTCACTGCTCTTGTCTCAGTGTCTGGTGATGTCAGGTTGGTGGGAGGAACCAGTTACTGTTCTCGTACGGTCGAGATGAAACACCAGGGAAAGTGGAGACCAGTGGTTGGTTGGTACGAATGGACCCAGAAGTCAAACGTAATGTGTAGACAGCTGAAAAATACAAAAGATACAAAGGAAAACTTTATTTTTAGATTACTACTAAAAAGTTAGACGCATGTGGGACTTCAAACATTCCTTCTAAATCACACGTTTTCAGAAATAACTATTTTGCTATATTGATTTATTTATATCTAAAAAAGTTCCTGGATTGAATGGGTTAACGAACAAGGAAAATGGCTTTTTGCAACTGTATTGTATTTCCTAGTGAAACAGGGGCTGTGTGTGTCTCAGCCAAACACAGTAATTGGGTTATACCACCAGATTGGCAGCTGAATGTGTTGTATCCAGCTATGAGAACCAGACTGAATGTCACAAAAAGTAAAAAACTAACAAAAAAACTTGCTGAATGAAGATTGTTATTGCATTGCCCATTACTCACATCAAATGTGAAAAATCTTAAATATACTTTACAGTAGTGTTTTTCATAACTATTGTTAACTATTAGGGCCACATGCTTTTTGTTCATGACCTCCTGAGTGCACTGATCAGCAGCAGGATAACTGGTGACATTGCATGCAACAAAGTGTGTCTGAGGGAGGCAGTAAAGCTCATAATTTAATGAATCCCAAATTAAAAATCACACCCAATGTGAAGTGAGCGGTGGTCGTGCTTGCATAACGTCTTTTGGTGATGTAATACAGGCTACACACACACACATTGCTATGGCAAAACGCTGAGGAAAACACATTGCTATGGCAAAACGCTGAGGAAAAAGACTAGGATATAAGTCTAGGATGTAATTGGTGATGTAATATGGCTACACACACACACACACACATATTGCTATGGCAAAACGCTGAGGAAAACACATTGCTATGGCAAAACGCTGAGGAAAAGTGGCTACAGATAGGTCTAGGATGTAATATTGGTGATGTAGTAATATGGCTACACACACACACACACACACATATATTGCTATGGCAAAACGCTGAGGAAAACACATTGCTATGGCAAAACGCCGAGGAAAAGTGGCTACAGATAGGTCTAGGATGTAATATTGGTGATGTAATATGGCTACACACACACACACACACACACACACACATATTGCTATGGCAAAACGCTGAGGAAAACACACACACATTGCTATGGCAAAACGCTGAGGAAAAGTGGCTACAGATAGGTCTAGGATGTAATATTGGTGATGTAATATGATGTAATATGGCTACACACACACACACACACACACACATATATTGCTATGGCAAAACACTGAGGAAAACACATTGCTATGGCAAAACGCTGAGGAAAAGTAGCTACAGACACACGCACAGCCACTCTATGGAGCGGTTTACCACCGCTCATAAATCATGCTTGTTGACCCTCTCGACGTCAGCTCTTAAACCTCCTGGAGGCATGTTCTTCCTTTTGAAACCCTGCATAAAAAAGGTGCTCAACAACCTGTGTCGCTCCATCTACTATAACAATTGTGTTCTGTTTGAGGCCGCTTATCTTATTCCCCTGCCCAACACATGATAAGTGACATACGTTGCTTTTAGATATACGAAAGAAGAAGTGCGGTATTATGAACAAAAGTCTTAAGTAGCCTAGATGACGTGATGCTTTGCTGGACGGGCATGTTGGTATTGGGCGGCAAGGAAGCTCCGTTAGATTTGAGGCCCTAAATATCACCATGTAGTAGTAGTTCACCATGTAGTAGTTTTCAACAGCTATTTGATTGTTTTTCAATCATGATGTGCGTTTAGTAAATTATGGTCCCATTAATTCATTGTTAAAATTAATGATAAAGTATGGTATGTTACTAGGGCTTCTTCTGGTTGTACAGAGTGAAGCCCCGCCCTCACTGCGGCTGCAGCCAATTGCATTCCTTTTTGGTTGCTTTTACGGACCGGAAGTTCCAAGATGGCGGATTTGAAGTCGCCAAAAAAGTGGCTTCGAAACTGTTCTGTATAGAAACAGATGGGTGATGTCACCGTTCCCTCCGCCACATATTTTCTTACAGTCTATGGTTGGTTGGTATTTAATCCGGAGGTAATCTCAGCTGGAGGTTAACCAACAGGCATTGGTGAGAATGAATGTCTTCCGGTGCGGTTAATTGTGCCGGATTAACAGGAACAGGAACTATCCAGCGGCTTGTCTAACGTGTGCGGCGCGTCCAACTTAATGTTGTTGTTCGTTCCTTCTTTGCTCGTCTCCTGCGCGTTTTCCACCCCGGGGAGCGCGGCCGCCAAGCATCGGAACAGCTGCTTGTCATTGTGGCCCGTCTTGGCGCTGGTCTCGGTGAACATGGCGCCGAGCTCCTTGGCCCTCTGTTCGCCTTCCTCGACCGTGACCTGCCGCTTATCCGCCAGGTCCGTCTTGTTGCCCACGAGCATGACGATGACGTCGCTTCCTCGCTCGCTCCTCACGTAGTCGATCCATTTGGTGGTCTGCTTGAAGGAGTGAGCGTCCGTGACGTCGTAGACCACCACGGCCACGGTGGAGTCCCGTATGTAGCTGGGGATGAGGCTCCTGAAGCGCTCCTGTCCCGCCGTGTCCCAAAGCTGCAGGCGCACCGCCCGCCCGTCTTCCAACTGGAATGACTTTGACAGGAAGTCGATTCCAATCGTGGCCTGATACGTCAGGTCAAACTTGTCGTCGACAAAGCGCGTTATCAGAGAGGTCTTCCCGACGCTCTGCTCGCCCAGAAAGACCAGTTTGAACTTCCTCAGTGGGCTCACAACGTGGCCGCTGCTGGACATGTTGGGAAAGCTTCTGAAAGATCTGACTTGTCAAGCGTCTTAAAATGTCACCTCATATGTACGAACACTGCTGCTGGGTGAGAGTGAGCGTTGAAGATCCTTCTATTTATCCATTTATCTCCAGTGACATCATCCCAGTACTGATGTCACAGTTGGCTTGCATGATATCAGCTTGAGGCTTAATAAAAATCATACCCATGAGAAGTGAGCGGTGCTCATGTCATACTTCACAAGACAATGCTGTTATATCCAAAGAATTTCATCTTACCCATTTATATTAAATATTGTGATGTCACGTGAAGCTTGACCAATCCTCTCCATTCTGTAACTGTACAGATGCGATCAAAAGTTTACATACAGTTGTAAAGAACATGTATGTCATGTCAAGTTTATTTTTACATCATGAATTTATAAGGACTTTCTGAAAACTTGACCAAGTCTGATGGGTCGAAAATATACATAAAGCAATGCAAAAATGAAATGTGACAAAATCAGCCGGGTCAGAAATATACATACAGCAATGCTAATGTCCCTTGGCCATGCAAAAAGATGTGTCAATCAAATAAGCAACTGTGCAGCAATTGCTTTTAAGTATAAACTGCATGTCCCTCTGGGAAGAGGCCCCGGGGCAGACCAAGGGCCAGATAGGGCGATTACATTCGAAGCAGGGCTGGGAGTAGAGTTTGTAAAACAGCTTTATAAATAAATGCTGAACTCTCCTCACGGATTAGAGCTGCAGGTCAGTAGTAGTAATGAGCCATCCCATTTGATGGTGCTATTTGCGAACTGGGTTATTATGTCAGAGCAATGATATGTCATCGTTGTCCCACACAAGCCATCACACACACTGCTAAACCGATGTTATGCTTTTATGTGTTTTGCCGAGTCCCGGAAAAGATGCCCTGTGATTGGCCAGTACAGTCACTTTGATTGGCACTTGTGCCGCATGCTCTCCCCAAAACATTATCTATGAGATTGTGGTGGCTTGTGTGGAACAACCAAGGCATGGATGTGTTTGTAATGAAAACTAATAACACATTCATGAAAGATAAGATCAATTTAGAACACAACTAATAGTGTAAGGCTTATAGGCTCCACTCTATGCTATGACATCTGCTGCGTTCTGCTGGGGAAACTGGACAACAGGACCATTTCTGCCTAATAGACCCCATGGACAGTCTTTTGGGATCAATATATGTAGGAAAATTAGCCTAGAAGTGATTTAGGGCAGAGTTGTCCTTTAACTATGGACACGGAAAAAACGAACGCCGGATTCTTTAAAGAAAATTGCAAGTCTCGGGTGAGGCAGGGGTAAAGTCCCTGCCCACCACCACGGACGGTTGTGGGTTCGAATCCCCTGTGGTGCACCCGGCTATGTCGGGCGTCTGTGCGAACACAATTGGTCCGTGTTCGGGGGAAGGAAGCCGGACGGGGAGGGTGACACTGGTCATTGCATGTATTCCTACGGGCTGGGGCGGCACCTGTCAGCAGGGAGTGTAGGAGTAGGACGAAGGCTCTACGTCCTCCTGGTGGGGGTTCCTCACTGGTAGGACAACACAGAAGGAGGATGACTCATTCAGGTGTGTGCAGTGACAACACAGAAAATGTGTGTGGGGAGGAATCAGTTGGTATAACGACTAAATTGGGCCGGACACATTGTTTGTTCACTTTATTAGAAAGAGTGTAAAATATTGTAATTCCCAAGGCGTGTTACCAATGAGTTTCAATGGGATTTTACAGAAGCACATGATGTAGATTATAAATTAAATGTCATAATTTGTTTTGGCCATTCCCGAGCTGGTGGAGGAGTTTTGGGAAAGTGGGCAGTGGGTATCTCCGTCTGCATACAACACTGAAAACAGGCACCATAACTATATGGTTGCATTGGGAAATATTTTCACAACTATCTAACAATTAAATTGGGACAAAGTAGAGGCCATTGTACTACTCTCACTTTAAGAAAGTTTAAGCTTAAAGCCATACTGTGTAAGATGCCCAACTAGTGGTCATTAGCCCTATAGCAAATCCGCGTCTTTCGGACGTTTTTCGTACCTTCAGACCCCCGCGTCTGCCTCCACCTCGCTGAGATCTATCTTTTAAGGGGTCCCTTGTTCCTGTGCGTTCAGTAATTCCAGAGATACGGACTCCTTCACCCTGCCTGGTAGGCGAAATTACCTAGAGAAGGGATGGTACAAACGGGCGACAACAAATATGGCTGCCATAGCGACCCCACTTCAAGATGCGCTGTGATTGGCCGGCAGTTGTATAACCCTCGCTCTGATTGGCCGGTAGTGTGATGACGCAATTTTGGCGCGAGATCCGGTCCACGGCAAGGATCTCAGTTTACATACAGAGAAGGCTTTACAGGCTGAAATTCACGGCGCGGATCTTCTAAAACTTTTGTGATTTAATAGTTAGGAGAATTTTAAGATTTGTTTTATAAAAAAAGTTACATAGTACAACTTTAATTAAAGGTCTCATGATATGCTATTTTTACAAAACCCCTCACACCCCTGGACCCTCCCTTCAGGCGGGATGAAGGTCATTAAGGCCAGGACCAACAGGCTGTCAAACTGCTTTTTTCCAAAGGCTGTGAAAGTACTGTTGGATTCACACACAAACTTTGTTCTCTCTGGTTATGATGCCATGTCTACTATGGACTAAGTCCAAAATGAACTATTGGGCAAGTGCAATATTAATGATTACCTGTGGTCACCGTTTATTTTTACTTTATTTTATTATTCAAGACTTCTTTTTAGGATTGTTGCGACCGTCAGGGAGCAGTTTACTATGAAAACCTCCACCGGCCGTCCGTCCGTCCGTCCGTCCGTCCGTCCGTCCGTCCGTCACACCTTTGTGACCATCAACAAACGTCACACCTTTGTTGATGTTTAAATCGAAGAGTCTTGGTCAAATACTTCTGTTGGTTTCTGCACTGATCATTTATACAATTCAGCTGTGTTTGCTCGTGTCATCATGATGAGGTCATAAATCAGCCATGCCCAAATATAGATTTTACGGGTTTACATGCTTACTCAGTTATTCGTTATGTGAAAGTCCTATGACGTCTATGATATCTGACATCATCATACATACATTCCCTTTTATGCCCATAAATGGAGATCCCCTCTGTAGAACCAGCCACTGACATCACTGTAATGTCAGGGGAACCAAATCCCTTTTATGCCCATATATGGAGATCCCTGTGATGCCAGGGGAACCAAATCCCTTTTATGCCCATATATGGAGATATGGAGATCCCCGTGTTGCCAGGGTAACCAAATCCATTTTATGCCCATATATGGAGATCCCTGTGATGCCAGGGGAACCAAATCCCTTTTACGCCCATATATGGAGCTCCCTTATGTCATCAATATTAAGCCCATATCTGTGAATATCTTTGGGTACCAGATGTCTCCATATATGGTTAAATGGTCCGATATACATCACTGGCCAGAAGACCAAGAAATGGTGCAACCTCGCCCTTTGCTTTTCTCCCTATAGGCATCTTACTGGTAGGTAGTTTAATGAGGAATGCAGTATGGTGGTAGGTAGGTAGTTATGGCCTTTGATGTAAGATTTTCACTTTCTAGGATAACTATATTTGCTATTCCCAGATGATGCCCTTTTAGGGTACCCCTCATGCCCATATATGGAGATCCCCAGGCTTTACTAATTAACATAAGTTTTATGCCCATATATGGAGATCATTGTCCCAATGTCATCAGATATATGGGCATAAATGGACACAGGCAAACTAGATGGGCTGTATGGATATCCAGATGTGTGATGTAAGTGTTTTATTCCAAATGTGGCACCCCACAGACATATTTCCAGAAACAAAATCCCTTTCATGCCCATATATGGAGATTTCTGATGTCATCAATCCCAGGCCCTGTAAAAAACATGGTTGCTATGGTATGAGCAACTTATGTCTCCATATATGGAGATTCAACTTCAATGAGTAACCATGGCAAACTGTCAACTGCCCGTATGTCTTGATAATTGGTAAAACAAACTTTTGGCCTATTTGTGGAGATAAGCGACCAACGGTCGCTTATCTCCCGATTAGGGAGTCTTACTGGTTATATGCATTGTGGTTTTCTTTTATTGACAGGAGACTTTGAACAGACTAACGGTTTATGGCATTATGTTGCTCTATAGTGTATCTATTTTTCTTTGTTGATGCTGTTATGTGGATGAACTAAATGACATGTTGTATGTTTCGTTTCATACAATGACAAATAAACATCTTATCTGATATATGTATCTTTTGAAAATAGCAGATCTACAAGCTCACAATGCATCGCAGTGGCTATTTTCAAATGGTAATTTGATGGTAATGGTATTAAATGTCTTGTAATCAAAATCTACAAAGTAACAACCAAAGTTGTGGTTTCTGAGATATAGTGGAGTAAGCTAAAGTACTGAAAATTTGAAATATTCCAGTAAAGAAAGCACAACATTCCTCAAAATTGTACTTCAAGTAATAAGTAAATGTGTTACCTTCCACCACTGCTTATTTTTCATGTACAATATGCACCTTTCATTGGTTGAAGAGAAATCCACACTAGTTTCTTAATATTGTTTAATTTTAAAGGTTGTCAGAATCATGACATTTCACTTTGATCACTGTGATTAATTGTAACACTACTATTGTGAGTAAAGGATGACTTAAACCATGTTCAACCTATCTCCATATAATTACTCCTTAATAATGCTGAGGATAATGGTACATTTATTTTGTGGACAGTTCAGAAACTCGCTTACCAGTGACATCTTCAGGCTTTTTTTTCCTCTCAAAGAGATTTCAAATGTTATTTTATTTGTAATTAACGCAAGAACAATGGCTTCCATTGTAGCAACTTTCCAAGAATAGAAAGACTGCAGTTTCTATTAGCTTGGATTTCTCATCAATGAGGTAACTGGTAGGTGGGATTCTGAGCTGTCCACAGCCCTCCTCTGAGACACAGAATAGTATAATAATGTTTAATGATCATTAGTGAGGACCAATTATATGAAGAAGATAGGTTGAAAGTTGGTTAAGTCGTCCTTTAATGACTTGATTTCTTTTTGGCATTGAAAAAAAAACATTTCAATTTGGGCTTTAGGCTTTAACAGATAAATGATAAAATATACAAAGAAATAACTGACATCTAATAACAATAACAAAATTAAGTGAATGGCCATAGAAAATAAGAGAAATCGAGCTCAAAGCTAAAATGAGCTTTGGTGAGCTTGTAGAACAGCTATTTTCAGGGGAAACAGGCACAAGCCTAAACGAAGCAATCAGTTTCACCACTTGAGCTCTTTTACATCCACCATTTTCAAAAAGAACCTTGAAAGCAAGGCCAAATAAACAACTTCACTTCAGAAACAAGCCAAAACAAAGGCAACCCAAAACTATGAATACAAGTGGCTTTAGGAAAACAATAAGCAGAGCTGGCAACACTGGGCAGGCTAGCATTGCCGGCTACCGAGTAGTCATCTGAATGCAATGTTCCATCACCTGACTTTTAAATTAAAGTTTGCCAACTAATGCCAGCGGACTACAACAGACTAGCCTTGGAAACCCAGGCTTTTATTTTGGCGATCGGTGTAAGTAGTCTGTTTGGTAGAGAGACACCTTAACATTGTCTCCATTGAAAACTGTTCACAGTAGAGGAGCTTCCCTCCAGTGGTAAGTCTCTACGGGTTCACTTCTTTAGGATGACTCATTCAGGTGTGAATAGCTCGGATATGACGCTTTAAGTTACTGCGACGTCTGAACCGTTTCTCACAGTGGTCACAAAAGTAGTAGTTTTCTGAATGCATCACCTTGTGAGATCCGAGGGCCCCGTCAGTGCTGAACCATTTGTCACACCGGTCGCAGTGATAGGGTTTCTCTAGTGTATGAATCCTCTGGTGACGGTTGAGATCAATTCTTTGGCGAAACCTTTTCCCACACTGCTGACAGTGATAGGGTTCCTCTCCTGTATGAATCATCCGGTGCTGTTTCAGACCACTTCCAAAGCTGAACGTTTTCCCACACTGCTCACAGTGGTAGGGCTTTTCTCCTGTATGGATTCTCTGATGTTGTTTGAGACTAACCCTCTGGCTAAACATTTTCCCACACTGCTCACAGTAGTAGGGCTTTTCTCCTGTATGGATTCTCTGATGTTGTTTGAGATGAACCCTCTGTCTAAACGTTTTCCCACACTGATCACAGTGGTGGGACTTCTCTCCTCTATGAATTCTCTGGTGTTTGAGATCACCTCTCTGGCTGAACGTTTTCCCACACTGGTCACAGTGGTGGGCCTTTTCTCCTGAATGAACGGTCTGGTGTCGTTTGAGATCACCTCTCTGGTTGAACGTTTTCCCACACTGGTCACAGTGGTGGGCCTTTTCTCCTGAATGAACGGTCTGGTGTTGTTTGAGATGACCTCTCTGGTTGAACGTTTTCCCACACTGGTCACAGTGGTGGGCCTTTTCTCCTGAATGAACGGTCTGGTGTCGTTTGAGATGACCTCTCCGGCTGAACGTTTTCCCACACTGGTCACAAACATGTTTCTTGGCTGGTAGTTGGGGAGGAACACAATCTGGGATGGAGAATGAGGGGAGATAAAGAAACCACAAAAGGATTAGAGATAACATACGCTATATTACCAAGTCATAATGTCCTTATTTTCTTCAGATTGACACAGTAGGCCTAGAGTCTGTTGAATGTGCCATTTAACCAGTTAATACAGCATATCGTCGCTGGCGGGTGTAAAGTCCAAAATTACTTATAACAGCCCCTGAACTGTAGTGTAGTGCAGAATAAGGCCACGCAGCATACCGAGATCACGTAGAGTTGTTTTATTTGCCCCACGGGACCACGTGAAAACTGTAAAGTAATCACAGTAATAAACACACATATTTTTAAGCATGAAATTATAAACATGAAATATTCTTAACATCATTGTCCTTGTCTTTTTAAATGTCCGTTTTTAGTGTTCTTTTAAATGTCCATCAACCATGAAATGAATGAATGAAATGTCCAGATCACAATGAACTTCAAGGTCACATAAACATAGAAATGAAATTAAAACAGTACAGACAAACAAACAGGTGGGTAACATACCGTGTTCGCCTTCTGCTAGAACACATTCAGGAGTGTTAGTTCTTCTTTTATTATTTTAAATTATTATAGAGAGACCCCCTCGCGGGACAGACTCCCTTCCTCTTCTGCAAACAGAGCAGTTCTGACAAACCCAGAGGCCGACAGGTGAAATAAGTAAGCATTGATTGAGTAAGCAGTGATTAGGGCACCTGGCCTGCACCCCACAGACCAGTGCACCTACAGATGGCACTATTTCACAGACAGTTACCCATAAAATAAACAACAATGAATAACACATCAGAACCTTATTCAAAAGGTAAATAAAAATACCAAAACTCAACAGCCTTACAGCGACCGTTACACTGCCACCAAAATTACAGTGATTTACTATTGCTATAATGAACTATTAGGCTGTAGAAATCAGTAATTTTCTTATCAAACCAAAACACCTTTCAGTTTTTATTCAACTTAAATTGACTTTCAATCAAGCAAATTTATGCATTCAACATTTTGATCAAGTCTTTATTACAAAGTATCCACTTTGACCTTTAATGAACTCAGGGCTCATTCTCAACCAGTACCACCAGCTTTTGGACTGGACGTTCAAGAATGGAAGGTTGAGTCAGACGTTCACCCTTCTTTCCCAAGTTACTCTGTCCCAACTGAACTTTGACTTTCCGGACCAGACCATCATCATCTTCGTTTGCCTCAATGATTCTGGCAAGTTTCCAGTCGTTCCTGGGAGCGTTGTTCTCCTTGACAATCACAACATCCCCAACTTGCATATTTCTTCTGGCAGTGTGCCACAGTTGTCTGAGCCTGATGTTGGCCAGATACTCTTGACGCCATCTGCTCCAGAATTGTTCTGCGATATATTGAACCTTGCGCCACCGTTTCCTGGTGTATAAGTCTTCCTTCACAAAGTTGCCAGGAGGGGGAAGAGGCACAGATGACTTCATAGTCAGTAAGTGGTTCGGTGTCAGCGGTTCAAGGCTCTTAGGGTCATTGATGAGGTTTGTGGTGAGCGGTCGACTATTCACAATTGACATTGCCTCATAGAAAAACGTCCTCAATGAGGTGTCGTCCAACCTTCCGGTTGCTTCTGCTAGGACTGAGCACATCACACTCCTGACCGTCCTTATTTGACGCTCCCATACACCACCTCTATGACTTGCCTCAGGAACATTCATGAGGAAGTCACATTGTTTTCCCGCCAGGTAAGTAGAAAGTCTTTCTGAGTCTAACTCCTTTAGACCCCTTTCCAACTCGTTTTTCGCTCCGACGAAATTCGTACCTTGGTCTGATCGAATTTGTCTCACTGCTCCTCTGATTGCAATGAAGCATCTTAATCCGTTCAGGAATGCATCTGTAGAGAGGTCCTCCAACATTTCAATGTGGATGGCTCTGGAACTAAGGCATGTGAACAACAGGCCATACCGCTTGAACTCTTTCCGGCCTTGTTTTGTGTAGAAGGGACCAAAACAATCCATTCCACTGTAAGAGAATGGAGCTGAAGGTTCTACTCGGTCGGCAGGCAGATCAGCCATGTGTTGTTCTGCGCTCTGTCCCCGTGCTTTCCTGCAGGTGACACATTTTTTGATGTGCTTAGCCACTGTCTTACTTGCACCTATTATCCAATAGCCGTTGGCCCTGAGCTCATTCAGTGTCATCCCTCGGCCTTGGTGCTGTGTCTTCTTGTGACAGTGATCAAGTATTAACTGTGTTACAACACCTTCCTTGGGAAGGATTACTGGGTGTTTCAGGTCAAGTGGTGACGAAGATCTTTTCAATCGCCCACCCACTCTGAGCACTCCATCCTCAAGGATAGGATCAAGTTGATACAGTTTGTGAGTTTTAGGTAGGTTGACAGAACCTTGACTGAACCCTTTCAGTTCTTCAAAGGCTTCTTGTTGAGCTAGCCTTATGAGCGCAAGAGAGGCCAACCTTCTTTCTTCGACAGTGATTGGTCCCGACTGACCTTTGTTTGCCAATCTTCGAATTCTTGCAATGACATTTAGGGCTTGCTGCCAGTCGGAGAATCGTGATATTCTATCCAGAAAGCTCTCCGTTGCTACGGCATCCGTTTTGAGGACCTTTACTTCTGGATCACCCAGTAGAAGCTCTGGGTCTCCCTGGTGCACAGCTATTTCTCGTTCCCACAAGAACTTGGGTCCCGTAAACCAATTAGAGTCCATCAGGTCTGCCACCTTGAGACCTCTAGACGCGTGGTCTGCAGGATTCTCTTCCGATTCAACATAGAACCATTGTTCATGATCCGTAGTTTCTCTTATTCTCTGTACTCTATTAGCAACGAAGACATGGAAGCGTCGGGCTTCGTTCTTGATGTACCCGATCACCACCTTCGAGTCAGTCCAAAAGAACTCCTGGTCTATTTCCAACTCAAGTTCTTCTTTAAGGACGTTGCTTACAGAGGCAGAAACTGCGGCTCCAGTGAGCTCAAGGCGTGGTATTGTGACCACATTTGAAGGTGCTACTCTCGCCTTTCCGATGACCAGAGAACAGTGCACTTGCTTGTCAGTCACAATTCGAATGTAAGTACATTGCCCATAACCATGGGTACTGGCATCTGAGAAATGATGCAGCTCCATTTTTTGGATGATGCCAGCGTTCTCAGGAATATAACATCTTGGAATCTGAATTTTCTCAATATTTGCTACATCTTGTAGCCATGTTTCCCATTTCGGCTTCAATTCAGCAGGAAGGGGGTCATCCCATCCAACACCACGCTTGCACATCTCTTGCAGAATTCTTTTCCCAATCAGGATGAACGGAGCGAGAAACCCCAGTGGATCGTACACACTTGCCACTGTGGATAGAATTCCTCGCCGCGTGGCAGGCTTCTCAGTGAGGGTGACCTTGAATGAGAACATGTCGGACTCCACATTCCACTTCACTCCCAATACACTTTGCATTGGAAGCTCACTGTAGTTCAGGTCTACATCTTTCACTCCACTTGCACATTCAGATGCTGGAATGGCATCGAGCACGTGTCTGTTATTGGACACAAATTTGTGGAGGTGTAGCTTTCCTTTGGCAAACACTTCTTGAGCTTCACCGACCAGATGTATGGCGGCTTCAACTGAGTCAACACTGATCAGTCCATCATCTACATAGAAGTTCTTCTGAATAAAGCTCGCTGCCATCGGGAAATCTTTCTCGTATTGACTAGCCAGGTGTTTCATGCCATAGTTGGCACACCCAGGAGATGAGGCTGCTCCGAAAAGATGTACTAACATGCGATATTCTTTGAGTTCCGTTTCTGTATTCCCATCTTCCCACCACAGGAACCTCAGGAAATCACGATCTTCGCTGCGGACATGAAATCTGTGGAACATCTTCTCCACATCACACGTGACTGCTATTTTGGTGACGAAACCTACACAGCACTCCGATGAGTCCATTAGTTAGATCCGGTCCTGTGAGTAAGTGATCGTTCAGAGAGGTGCCTCCATATTTAGCCGAACAATCAAAGACGACCCGTATTTTTTCGGGTTTTCTTGGGTGATACACCCCATGGTGTGGGATGTACCATGTATTTCCCTCTTCTGATGGGCTTCCTGTTTCTTCAGCATCCCCATCCTGGAAGACACCTTCCATAAACTTCTTGTAGTCTTCTTTGTACTTGTTATTCTTCTCCAACTTTCTTTTCAGGTGTTTCAGTCGGACTGTAGCAAGCTGTTTATTGTTGGGAAGCTGAGGGCGCTCTCTGAAAGGTAAGGGCATCTCCAGATGTCCTGCCTTGTCATATTGAACATTCCCGTTCAAGAACTGTAGAAACTGGATATCCTCTTGCGATATGCTCTTGTCTTTAGGATTTGTGTCCAGAAAATCACTCTCCAAAGCTCTGATCACAGACGCTGGTGTAATTGGAGGGATTTCCTTTACAGAAACACGATGGCAGAACCCTGTCACATTATTTGAGCTTGAATGAGTCCCGCAC
This sequence comes from Nannobrachium achirus, assembly GCF_963921795.1. Lineage (NCBI taxonomy): Eukaryota > Metazoa > Chordata > Actinopteri > Myctophiformes > Myctophidae > Nannobrachium > Nannobrachium achirus. Next base: position 33,714,104 of record NC_137825.1, on the reverse strand, counting down.
CCAACTACACTCCAGCCTAGGTCTGTCTTGACCGCATATGGCTCGTAATCTTCACCTGCTATTACTTCTTTCGGTTTCAGAGCTCTTGCGCAGTCGTAACCGATGAGTAGTCCAACAGGACAGTCCAACAAATCAGGCATTTCTTTTGATATGCTGTGAAGATGAGTCCAGCGTTTTGCTGTCTTGCGAGTAGGAATGCTATTCTGCTCCAGTGGTATATACTCTCTTGTATACGTAGGTGGCAAGTCAATTTTATCTTGCGAAAAGTAACCTCTGACCTTTAGGCCGGTCACTCTTTGACATTTGACAACTGAGCCTCTGTCAGTCATCGTTGTGAGTTTCAGCTTGACTGGCTGAGTATCTGGTTGAATTTTCTCTGCAGTCTCTAAGTCGATGAATGTGTTACTGCTTTGTGTATCTAGCAGCGCATACACAAGGGTTTCGGGACAGGTGCTGTCAGCCGATGACAACCATACGGGAACAATCATCGATGTACGGTCACTGCTGTCTCCGGTTACACTACACGAGACCGTTGAAGAGGTTGCCTGACTTGCCTCCATCGCCTCTGACTCTGTCTCAGCAGAGGGCTCCTTTTCTTCAGGAGTTTCTTCGTGGAGCGGAGTTGGATGGTTTCGTTTACAAATATTGCAAGTAGCTCGCTTTTTGCATTCTTTTGAAACATGGCCAACTCTGAGGCAAGCAAAGCACATTTTATTTTCAATGACAAATCTTTTCTTTTGGTTCAGTGACAACGCTGCAAACTTCTCACACTTAAAGATGAAATGGCTCTGCTGGCAACATATACAGCTCACTGGTTTTGTCCTTGTTGACGGGATATTTTTGGAATTCACTGATTCCCCTTTTCCACTTTCCGCTTTATTTGATTTAGTGGTTTTAGGTTTGTGAGACACTTCGGTTGAAGTTGCGAAGACACTTGCTCTCGCACGCTTTAGTTCCTTCCCAGGTTTTTCGTCCAAATGTTTTAAGGCATGTAGGGAGGTTATGGGGTTGCACGCTGCACGTGCCTCCTTTGCTACAAACTCCGCAAACACTTTGAACCCCGGAAATGGTTTCCTTGCATACAGAGTTTCTGTGACATATTGGTTCCAGCGTGTGGTGGCCCAGTCTGGAAGTTTGTGAACCAGTTTCTGATTTTGTTCACAATCATTGAGCACCTGTAACCCATCTACAAAGGGCATCGCATTATTGCATGAAATCAAGAAGTCACTGTACTCTCTCAACTTGAATGAATCTTTTGGTCCAATCTTTGGCCAGTTGTTGATTTTCTCTCTGAAGGCCCTTTGCACTACAAAAGGGTGACCATAGCGTTCGTTGAGGGCATCCCAAGCTTGGTCGTATGCGTCCTCATCGCTCCTATAGAACGTGCCTTCCAACACACTAAGTGCTTCTCCACCAACATATTTCTTCAAGTAGAAAAGCTTGTGCACTGGCTTTACACAGCTTGAATCAATTAGAGCCTTGAAGCAGGTGCTCCATTCGATAAATGTTAGCGGATCTCCTGAGAACACGAATGGCTCTGGTGCTGGTAGCCTATTCAGCGTTAGAGACTCTTGCAACGCTTGAACCAGCGTGACTTCATGCACGGAAGGTTGTTGTTTTTTCACTGTGACAGGAGAATGTTGAGGGCCATTAGAGGCTTTATCACGGAGAGTATTACTCCTCTGCCGAACATTCACTGGTTCTATGCTACCATTTTGGGAATCTAATTCGAGCACTTCTTCCAGCTCTATGCCCCTTCTTTGAGCATCCACTTTGAGCTCCTCTTCTGCATAAGCATTATATTCAGCTTCAGCAGCTTCCAAGTCTCTACGATTTTCCAACTTTCTCAACTCCTGTTCAGCTGCCATAACCTCCAAGTCCTTTTGTGTTTCCAGTCTTTTTACCTCCAAGTCCTTTTGTGTTTCCAGTCTTTTTAACTTTTCCTTTTGGGCTGCAATTTCTTCCTCTCTTTGTAGTTCAGCCTTTTTTACAGCCAACCGTGCAGCGCTTCTCGCCCTTTCAACCGATAATGCTTGTGAGTTTTGGCTTCCTTGCTGGCTGCCCCGTTCAAGTCTCGAGACAGATGAGCCATAAATTGACTTGGCGTCCTCACGTTGCAGTAGCTTGAGAGTTTCCGCCTTAGCTGCCGCTGGGTCGAACTCCACAGACTCAGCCTCAGCATAGCGCCTTTTCAAAAGATCAACCACCTGATCAGCTACGGAGACACACGTGTCCATTTTCCTCCTGATGTCTTGTACAGGAGCGGTTACAGCCCTGATGCTCTCATAATCCCTTTTCAAATCTGACTCACATTGTTGGATAGTCAGTACATAGTTCTCCAAGTCTGTTTTTGAACATTCATTTTTTAGTTTTAAACGGACAAACTGAACCTCTGTCTTAAAGGCATTGTATATAGACAAAAATCTCCATTCCCTCTTTTTAATGTCGTTGTCCTTTAAGACCTGCATTTTCTCTGTAGGGCGTTTTTCCCTTTCTGAGCGTCTGACTGTAACAACCTCAGATGGTGGCTCTGTGACTTGTGTTACAGGCTGTTTGAAGTAACTGTAGATCTCTTCTATGCGATCCTTGATTCTCTCAATTTCTTTATCATCAGTTTCCGTTTCCAACTGTTTTTCAAGTTGAGCCTTTTCTTCCTTTAACAAGGCCATTATTTTCTCTGGGGGTACCACACCTTCAGACATTTTCACCTTTGTTTAGAGTGGCTTTGCAAAGCAGGAATTATTACACCCAAAATGTATGAATTGAGATGTTATTTTTTAAACAGAGTATTTTTTAAACACCCAACCTGTAGGAAATGATGAATTGAACCTCTTGAATTGCACCTTTTAAATAACCAAACCCAAAATGAAATGGCACCTCTTTTAAATCACAAAACCTTCATGAAATTGTTTTTTAAAACCACCTCTTAGGGAATCAAACCTCAATGAAATAAAATTGTATCACCTTTTAGAATGGGTATGCATACCTTTGGTTTTCACAAATAACAATGGTATCAAAACCAACCTTTAAACCTCTTAGGAAAAACTCAAAACCTCTTATCTTGTTCAATTGAAACCACAAAGGAATATTGATCACAAAATATTTCCCCAAATCAAATAACCATCATGGCAGAATGTCTCTTGATAAAACAAGTTAGAATACCTCAGATACCTTTTTTCCTTTTCACAACAAATAAATATAATACCACGTCAAAGTAGCTATTTTTTCAACTTTCTTTTCCTCTCACACGCACGCACATACACGCAGCTAGACCTGCTTCTGACTCTTGCACACGCACGCACTGAACCTTTCCTGTGGGAAGTGATGACCATATATGGAAGACGCCGTCGCTGTGTTCTTGTGGCCGCCTGGCGCGACGACCCACTGCAGCGCGGACCTCTCAACTCCTCCGCCGGCCCACCGATCCGTCAGGGGTGGATAGTAGCTCACGTGCACGTCGCTAGCAGAGCAGATCCGTGCTGGGAATGTGCGGTCTTTGTTGCGTGGCACTGCGAGATGAGTCCCTCATGGAACACGCTGTCCTCGTAGTGCTGTGCGTGGAACGCCGCCACGCTGGTGGTCCGCTGGTCACCGCTGTTGATGCGAGGTGATGGCCGACGTGCGCGTCTCAAACCGGGTTCTTCCTCCAGCGGCGATGGCCACGTTTTCACTATAACAGCCCCTGAACTGTAGTGTAGTGCAGAATAAGGCCACGCAGCATACTGAGATCACGTAGAGTTGTTTTATTTGCCCCACGGGACCACGTGAAAACTGTAAAGTAATCACAGTAATAAACACACATATTTTTAAGCATGAAATTATAAACATGAAATATTCTTAACATCATTGTCCTTGTCTTTTTAAATGTCCGTTTTTAGTGTTCTTTTAAATGTCCATCAACCATGAAATGAATGAATGAAATGTCCAGATCACAATGAACTTCAAGGTCACATAAACATAGAAATGAAATTAAAACAGTACAGACAAACAAACAGGTGGGTAACATACCGTGTTCGCCTTCTGCTAGAACACATTCAGGAGTGTTAGTTCTTCTTTTATTATTTTAAATTATTATAGAGAGACCCCCTCGCGGGACAGACTCCCTTCCTCTTCTGCAAACAGAGCAGTTCTGACAAACCCAGAGGCCGACAGGTGAAATAAGTAAGCATTGATTGAGTAAGCAGTGATTAGGGCACCTGGCCTGCACCCCACAGACCAGTGCACCTACAGATGGCACTATTTCACAGACAGTTACCCATAAAATAAACAACAATGAATAACACATCAGAACCTTATTCAAAAGGTAAATAAAAATACCAAAACTCAACAGCCTTACAGCGACCGTTACATTACTTTTGAGTGCAATTATGTAAGGGTTATGTAAAGAAAATAACCAGTATTCAATAACCAGAGATTTTCTTTAATAATTTAATTGGTTCAATATTATTTTATGAAATCCTCAGACAAACTTTCACCCACAGGCCTACTTGAATTAGTCCATAGGCAACTTTTTTTTTAATATAATGGAAAAAAGAAAATAAGAATAAAAAATTCACACTGGTGTGATTTTTAAGTAGTGTCCGAATGTATAGTGAGCATTAATTGTACCCTAATATAGTGGACTGAAATATCCCACAATGCATCTGGATTTGTAGGGTACAGTCGGGTACATTCGATGGTCACTAGTCGAGCGCAGCTACCCCACGATGCACTGCACGGCGGCCGCTGCCAAGCGCATACAGTGTGCACAGTGCACACGCGCAAACACACTGCAGGCACTTTTAGGGATATGTTGAGCTAATCAGTCTAAAAGTGCCAAATTTTGCACAGATGTAGCTCAGGGCATGCTCTAATGATTTAGCTAGGGCGCCCGAGTCGGCGACATTCGGGGTCGCCACAGCGGCCAAATAAAGTTGGGCTCCCATTGACTTTCTATACAGGAGGAAAATACCCAGAAAAACATATTTTTTCTGGGTATTGAAGTAGGATGTGAGGAGTCTAACTAGGGATTGTCATGATGCTGAATCCATTGCAAGCATTTGTTTTGCACAAAAAACATTCCTTGGGCTATAAATGGCCTCAGAAAACAATGCATGTATGGGTGAGCATTCATGTTAGTCGGAGGCCTTAGGTTTTTTTTCTCGTGCTAATCAGTCTAAAAGCGCCAAATTTTGCACAGATGTAGCCCAGGGAATGCTCTAATGATCTAGCTAGGGCGCCCGAGTTGGCGACCTTCGGGGTCGCCACAGCTCCAAAAAACACCCACAAAACTCTGAAAAGTGATGACTCAACACTTTATCACTAAACCATTGTTTTCTTTTTTTTGTGGGGTAAATTTACTTGACTCTTGACCCTAAATTTACCCCCTTTTGATTCTGACCCAAATGCATCCAGGGCCTTATTTGGGTCCCCATCCAGGCCCATGCATTTAGGTTCCCATACAGAATCAATGGGGATACATTTACTATTATAATTTCTTTTGTCTTAGGAATGCGACGAATACAAAAATATATATAGGCCTATATATAGAACTCAAGTCTCCATGGCATGACTAATCAATAGGGAAAAAAGGGGGGTGAAATACTCCTTTAATAGAATAGTATTGGCATCAAAAGGTAGCATACTTAAAGTACCAAAAGTAAAAAAAAAAAAATGAAAGTGGCAGATCTACAAGCTCTGTGCGTTGTGAGCTTGTAGATCAGCTATTTTCAAAGAGCGTAGGTATAAAATAGGGCTAAAGTGGTTGATGTATGTGTATATTACAACTTATACCTGCAAAGCAACTAGGAAGTAGTCTGACGTTTTCAAATAAAAGTAAAAGTACAATATTTTCCTCAGAAGTAATGGAGTAGAACTAGAAGTAACAGTACAGAAAATTATAAATAGGCCTACTCCAAGTAAAAGTTCCTAAGTACAGTACAGCATAAATTAATTAACCATAGTTACTTTACACAGCAAGTTACACGTGACTGACAGAGGCCTACAATGAAATCGTCTAATACTCCCTTGTCCAAGTTGTCCCTTCATTGTTGTTCATTCTCTCTCCTGTTCAAACAGCCTGGGCCTTAATGAAGATGAAAGAAAGGCTACAAAACAAACGTCACGTACCTGTTCTTTTTAACTTCATCAGGGGATTTAGCATGGATTCAAACATCCTCTTTCCATCCTCCTCTGACAACGTTTTGGAGACCATCTTCTCCCTTGATTTGAAAAGCCGGAACAGTTCGCGTTCTGTCCATTTGGACAATCCACATCTGAGGACCGGAGTAACCAACTGGGTTCTAAATCTACTTGACATTTTATCCACCTTGAGTTGTCCAACACCTCCGAGGCTCCGACTGAGACCCACACACTGTTGGAAATAGACTAGGCTGCCTTGTCTGCGCAGAGGGCCTTTGATTTGGTTAATGAGAGCTAATCATGGAGCTAATAAGACACACCTGGCTGCAGTGCAGGTGTAAAAAGTACTAAAGGTCTTTACTTGAGTAAAAGTAATACTGCAATGTAGGCCTACAGTGTTGTCTGTTAATCAAAATGTACTTGAGTAAAATTACCAAAGCATTGGCAAAAATATACTTGAGGTATCAAAAGTGAAAGTATTCATTTGTAGAATGCCCCGTTTGTGTTTCACAAGGTATAATTATACAAACATAATGAATAAAAATGTATTGAAAATAGCAGATTTACAAGCTCACAACACATCTGCTGTGATGCATTTTCACCTTGTAGATCAGCTATTTTCAATTGACAAAGTTTAAATAGGGCTGAAGTGGTTATAATGTATGCTTTTTAATAATAATCAAAATCTACAAAGTAGTAACTAAAGTTTTCAAATAATTTACTATTGTCTGCTCTGAGTTGTAAACTTGTAGTGGAGTAGTAGAACAAGCATTGGAAATTGGAAATACTCAGGTAAAGTAAAAGCACCGTAACATTTTACTTGAGTATATTATTTGAGTAAATACTTAGTTGAGTAAATGTAATTAGTTACTTTCCACCACTGCCTGGCAGCTACAGCTAGTTTAATTGTCTTACAAAAACCTGTCTTACCATTTACTGTATATTATATATAATAATATAGATTGTATGATAAAGCTTTATATTTATTTATAATATCTAATAACTCTGACAGTCCCTATTTGAGTGGTGCTCCAACCATTCCGTCCATGTCCCTTTTATGCTCATATATGAGATCCCTGATGTCATCAAAATTAAGCCAGTATCTTGGAATGTCCATAGATGGATATAGGCCTACTGTGTCAGTCTCATGTGGTCTATGAAGTCAGACATTTTATGATGTCAGTCATCTCCATATTTGTGAAAAGTTTAATTTGAGCATTTTCCCATTCAAAAATGTGAGAATATTAATTCACAAATAAATGAATACATTAAACTATATATAACATATCTCTAAGCAAAGTGCCGATGAAGCCGGTCGATTTGAGATATGGCCCAAGTGCCTGCCACCCAAACTGTGGGAGGACTAGCGCGGCAAAATAATGTTTATCCACAAAGATGGAAAGAAAGAAAGGTCGGACATGTATAGTCTGCGGTTGCCCTGTTAGCAGACTAAACAATTCTGAGGTCACAATCTCCTTCTTTTGGCAGGAGATTCTGACATAATCGTCGGGGGCAGACCTCCATTCAGAAACACCCCCACTTAGAAACATCCCCATTCAGAAATACCCCCACTGAGGTTAGGGTTAGGGTTTAGGTGACAATAATCATCTGACTTTCTGCAGACCCAGGCCAGAACATGGTTATGTATTGGGACAAAAGTAAACCATACATCCAGCTTTGTCTGTTTGTTTGTATATATTTATGTCCCGCACAGCTTGTCATTGTCCAAAGATAAATCCCTATAGGTGATGAATGAAACCCAGACTTTTTAAAGTTTCAGTAGCCTAGTTAGTTAAGCAAATAATAACATAAGTTGGTGGTGAGGTAAATCACCCCAATAAGACAATTTCGTACTAATACATTTCATACTAAAACAGACAGAGTGAAGCGTAGGAGCGGTTTGCACCGCTCAAAAAAAATTACACAGATGCTTTCCCTGTTTTAACAGGTTAAGACAATGTACCTCCATGAAATAACCAAATGCAAAAAAAAAAAAAAAAAAGAGACTTTGCTGTTGTTTGTTTGGACTGTGACCAGTCTGTTATCTGTTTGAACCTGTCAGGGGCTTTGAACCCCCTACCAGCATCACTCTCAGGGTCTGAGTCACTTAAGCCTCTCCACCACGACAAGGTCACAGCAAGAGGAGAGGAAGAGGCCCTGAAAAGGACCGTTTTTTTTTATAATAAAGGTTATTCAGTACCTATACAATCTATCATTGTGTGTCTCTCAATTGGGCTTTTCTGATTATGTGTGATGTTTTCCACTGTCACACTACTGTACACGTCAGACTGGCTTCAAATCCAAGTAGCCTTCTCTGTCAGTGAAACACATTATCTCTGCCAGATTTGGGCCAGTCTATGTCAGTCATCATCTATGTCATGACATAAATTTGACACAAGACTCTGTGTTTGGGCAAGGTTTCAGCCAGATCCAACCCTGCCATTTTGTCTTTTATTAGTTCCAAAACATTTTTTCATTATTTTTAGATAAAACGTGGAGCAAACAAAAAACAATTGGGCAAGAACTTTCCTTGGGCCTACTAGCAAGATACTTGTTGATTAGATCCAGCCAGCCAGACAGGCAAAAAAATCTATAATCTTCCGATTCTTCCCACTTGCCTTTGGCCTGGTGTTTGAAGACTATGTGCCTGTTTACTTTGGCTGCTGATCAGTTTCAACAATAGCTCCTCGAGCTGTCCGCTTCCATGCTGGAGTAAGCGCCATCCTGTTCCTTCCTGTAAGTAGTAACCAAGGAACTCTTTGAAGAAGTCTTCAAGGTCCTCTTCCTGCTTGTCGCAGGGTAGCTACTGGTGGTCATAGTAGCTACATGACCCCATCATGATGTGGGGTCAAGAAATGGCCATGTCCTGAAGAAGCTCTTCTCTTGCAAGGCTGGTTTATGGGTGGTGGGGTTAGCAGGTATGATCCTCTTGTTTCTTTTCCTTTTTTTGGTGATCGTCTTCTCTCTAGGATGGGGGGGGGGGGGGGGGGGGGGGTGAACAAACACACTGACAGGCGACATAAGACATCTCTAGACAGCTCTGTGCCTCCTACAGAGCCACACCAGTAAAACAAAAAGAGGAATCACTTTGGGAAAGAAATTGGTGCACAATTCTGATTCACATTAGAGGATGCCTGTGTACAATACCCTGCCCTTTTGAAGGCTGTAAAACCTGCCCTTCTGGGCAGACAGGAGGGGAGGACCGGGGATAATGATGGGGACAACGGTTTCATTCTTTAGCTGGTGTCCATCATGTCGTTCCATGCATCTATCTGGGCGTCAAGTTTCTTCACAGGAAGACCCGCTTGCTGTGGCCAATGGCTCCTGCGGCGCTGTGACCTCGACATCTTCTGCACGCCTCCAAAGTGGCCAGTGTCGAAGCGGTTCAAATGCATGCCTCCACCGCGCTTGTTGCCACCCTGAGCAGGCGGTCGCCGCTGTCTCTCAAACTGTGCAGGGTCCATCAATTGTATGTGCATGGGGCGCCCGTCGAGTGTCCAGCCGTTAAAGCGTTTTATGGCGTCCAGGGCGGCGTCCCTCTCATCGAAGTGGACATCCGCGATGCCCAAACTTTTCCCGCTGTATTGGTCGTATCGGACTGCGGCCTTCTTCAGGCGGCCGACGGAGGTGAAAAGCTCCACGATGTCCGTATCTGTGACACCGAAGAAGAGGTTTGAGACCAAGAGCTTGCCTCCGGTTTCCGGGGCGCCGGTCCATCCGCCTCCGGCGCCAGCACCGCCGTTGAAGTCATCGTGATGATGCCACTTGGGCCTGCCGTACTGCGGGGCTCTGCCTCGGCCGCGGTAACGCACAGGGCCACCGTATCCTCCTCTGGTGGGTCCTCCGAAATGACCACCACCACCACCACCACCACCTCGGCCGCTGCCACGACTTCCACGACCTTTTCCCCCTCCTGCTCCTCCTCCTCTCTGCTGCTGCTGCTGTCTGTCCTGTTTGATGATGTCGGCCAAGGACATATCCATTTTGTCATCGGTGGCCATCATGCCCTCAAGTCCTCAAAAAACAGATGCGAAGACTTTTTAAGTGAAATACAGAAACATGAACTGTAGTAGCAGCCCCTCTTTGGTCCAATCTGGCACACTTGCCTTGCTAAAGTGTGACAGCCTGGCCTGGACAGAACAACAGTATGGATCGCAAGGGTCCTCAGACAAGCACTGTGCACTGTGCAAACTGAAATTAACTCCAGCCTTCCTGAGCTTTTATAGTGTCTGAGTGATGTCACGCGATGTCATGAGTTAGTTCTGACTTTACATTGTGATTGGCTGAGAGAGGCATTGTCAAAGCTTCTGAGTGATGTCACGCGATGTCATGAGTAGTTCTGACTTTACATTGTGATAGACTGAGAGAGAGAGGCATTGTCAATGCTTCCAAATATAGAAACAATTGACCTACTTGAATCCTAACAGTGGTTAGTGAGGCTAGTTATTGTGGTCTTCACGTATTAACTAGAAGGTTTGCGCCCGATTCGCCGCTACTCACATCTAGAGTACACACCCCTATATGGTCAAGCTGATATAACAAAGTGTGCAAGTGTGGTTGCCGTGACACAAGTCACACTTGCAAATGAATTCCGTTCTGAGAATTCCGTTCGCGGCCTAGACCATTTGAATTTTCCCCAGTCAAGTCAATGGGGAAAATGAATTCATTAATACATTAATGGCCATATATGGAGATCTCTGTGTCAGTCCTTAATTGTCCCCTTTAATATGGAAATCAATCAATATTAAGCCCATATCTTGGAATGCCCAAATATGGACATACTGTATGTGTCAATCACATGTGGTCTATGACGTCATACATTTTTGATGTCAGTCATCTCCATATTTGGGAAAGGTGTATTATTTTTAAGTATATGCATGCTGCCCATATATGGGGATCTCTGTATCTGTCAGTCCTTGTCCCTTTTATGCCCATGTATTTCCCATTCATGTCATCAATATTAAGTCTATATAGGCTATTGGAATGCCCATAAATGGACATGTGGTCTATGACATCAGACATCTATGAGGTCAGTCATCTTCATATTTGGAAAAGTTTAGTTTTAACATGAGCTTGTAGATCAGCTATTTTTGCTATTTTTATGACTTTCTCTGACTTTGAAGTTTAAATCTTTCTACAGATGTGCCATTTCAAAACTTCACGTGTCATGCCATTGGCAAAACAGTTTAGATTTTGAGGGGATTTGCAGAACATTGAGCTTGTAGATCAGCTATTTCTTGCGATTTTTATGACCTTCTCTGACTTTGAAGTTTAAATCTACCTATGAAGGTGGATTCTGCTCAATGAATGGAGATATCCATAACATTAGAAAGGCAAAACAGGGAAAGAAGCTTGTGGAAAAAATGCATTTGCAGGACATTTTCAGGATAAGAACAGTAAATACCGAAGCATTGAAACGGCACATCTGTATTTGACTTATGGCCCAAATGTGTGACACCAGAATTGTTGGAGGAGTAGCGTGGCAAAATACATTTATCTAGGAAAGGAAATAAAGATGGATGGATGGAATAAAGTCAGACAAATACTGACTCAATATTCATACGTCCCATTTATCCGACTAAGGGTTAGGGTTAGGCATAGTTTTACTGAGGTTAGGGTTAGGTTTAGGCATAGTTTTACTGAAGTTAGGATTCACCAGGTTAGCATTCACCAGCGTCGGACGAATGGGACGTCGGACAAATGGGACGTCGTATATATCGAATTACAAGTAGTAGCAATAACAATATCAATAAATATAACAGTGTAAGAGATAGATAATTGCGACCGTTAAACAAGCCCCACCGGCTGTCTGTCAGTCTGTCCGTCACGTCACACTTTTGGCCCTACTCTTATCTTCAGCACCGTTGCCCCTATCCATGCCAAACTTTGCACACACACTCCTTGGCTGGCAAACCACAACCCCCGCCCCTGATTTCTCACATGCCGCTCTTCTAGCACCACCATGAGGTTGCTTTTTGCAGACAACATTAATGGACACTGCTCCTACAGATGTTGCCAACAATGCCACTTACAGGCCAATTTGTGTATACATGCGACCTGATGTTCGCTTATCTCCTGATTAGGGAGTCTTACTGGTATAATATACAACAGTACTAGGGTTAGGATCCGGAGGAATCGGAGGAACCGGATAGTCGGAAACGTTTGTGGAACCGTTACTTCATCACACTGTCAGAGCTGGTTATGTGGACTTATCGTCTGCTATACAATTACAATTCCAGCGGTTCAAATGAAACCAAATGGACCCATAAGGGTCCATTTGTACACTCTCAGAGTTGCAGACCTGTTAGGGTCCATTTGGAACCGTTAAGGAATCGGACCGTTAAGACTTAAGACAATTAAGAGAATCATTAAAATGTAATCGTTAAAATCCCAACACTGAACGTCCAAAAGTCTTTGAATGACGGAACAGCAAATACTACCAACAATGTCAGAACTCCAAAAAACGTGGACAACTCTTCTCAAAAGTATTTTTTTTATTAAATTCACAATTATACCCCATGCCTGGAGCCACACACAATTATCACTCAAAAATGATCACACTCTTGATGGCTGTACAGAACATGCACACAAACAATAAAAAACTAAAAATAATAATAAACAATCATATTAAAAGATCCCTATACATTAAAACATTATTGGTCAATAGGAGAATGCATTTTTTGGTGATATGTATTGTGATGAAAAATCAAATAAGGTCATAATTAGTCAGGTTATCTTGCTACGTGTATTATTTCTCTGTATGTCATAAAGAGCAGCACATTGTACAAAGTGGTGGCCAGAGTTTGATTTGTACAACTTTATTGGAATGGAGTGGTATGCAGGAAACACAGCCAATTTGCAACTTTCGGACGTATTTTTGGGCTTGTCGTTATAGGTGAACATTTGTATTTTATAGTTGCTTTATATCATTACGTTTTTGTCTACTCTGTCTTTGACGAGTTAAATTTCCCCCATGAAACGGACACTTCTATTCATCACGTTGCTGGCCAGGCCTGGAATCTAACCTGGGGTAACTGGGGACTCCAGTTGCCCAGGCGGGCTCCCTAACCATGCAGCTATGCCGCTTTCAATCAATAAAGTTCTGATTTAATAAGGTGGTTCTGATTTAAAACTGGTCGAAACATAAGCCGGTTCGCTTCCAGTTCCATGAAAGCACCAATAAGGTTCCAATAATCTAGAACGGAACCAGTTCTAGCACCAAAGTTATTTTGGTGAGAAAAGGGGGCCAGAGTAGACCGCGCAGACGGAAATTTAGGGAGAACCAGTTAGGCTACTGTAGCCTATGTAGATGAGGTCGATGTTAAGCTCCTTAAGAGGGATGTGAAACAATGGTTTCAATGATGAGAACTTTGTTATGCTCCACTGTAAGAGAGACAAATTAGAAGATGTATAAAAAAGAAGTTACTTCATAAAAGTGGCACATCAGAAAGAAAAAAACGTAACAAAAAAATAAGACAGCAGTCCGATATAGTACAAGTTATTTACAGAGGTCTTGGTTCAAAAGTATTGACAGTATTAACAAATACAGAACTGTGTTTGTTCTGTGCGCACGTGTGTGCGTGCGTGTGTGTGTGTGTGTGTGTGTATGTGTTCATTGAAATAAACCATAACATACTGAAGTAAATTCCTCCCTCTGCCATTTGACGATAGTGTTGGATTACTGCTTCACAACAAAGGAAGCATAAATCACACAATGTTTTAACATAGACTGGAATTTTGTGGAAAACATTGACTTTGAGGACAAACAAGCAGTTTATAGGCACAAAGAAATATGCTTGCATGTTTGACGAGAACTTTAACTTCGGTGGACACACATCAATAAGTATCAGTAGTATTGTGAATCTCCTTAAATCATATCATCGGAATCCCTTGAGCAAGTGCAGAAAAATAAATCGACAGGCATCGCATCATTTTCTCTCCATAATATATTTTTTACAAACATTTGACACGTAGACTGACTCGAAGCCTAATTTGCAGCAAATAAAGGCTCTGCAGCCAAACTCAATTTAAACATAAAAAAAATAAGTATGTCAGCCTTTATTTATTTTATTTATATACATACATTATATCTTTTCAAGCTGCAATCCATAACCTTTTTTAGTGTGTGAATAAAACATGATTTTGACCAATCAACTACAACCTCAACACACATCACAGGTAAGGTGTAAAGAAGTGGGTGAAATTATTTTACTATGCGGTCGACACATGCTGACACTTTGCACCTTAATCCAACGCACTGTTTTTTCTCGCGTAAAAATGCCTTCTAAACCCTATGTTTTCTGAAAAACTTAAAATTGTATTAAAATAAATTACAAAACTTAATGTTGCTGTATTCTGTATATAGCAACAACTAAAGCAAAAGAGCTTCCTAGACTGGAATAGTAATACCGATACTTACAGGGCGTAAAACACTGATTTACGCCAAGTGATGTGACAATTGACTCACTGACCGCCACAACACGAGTTTCACGAGATATACATGTTTGTCCAGGTTGCCAACACGAGTTTCACAAGTTATTAATTTTAATTCATAATTATAAAGAATATTAAAAAAATTATCGCCACAATATATACTGCATACACAGACATACAGTTGACCAAATTCTTGCACGGCAGAGCCCGGTGTTGGCTTCTTACGCCACTCGTCTACCCGCTCTTCCATCGAGATCCTGTGGACGGCTAGGACCACCTACTGGCCGGCAAGTGTTAACTTGTGACGCTCAGAATGCAGGGTATCCTTTCTGTATTATTGGGCTTGCGTGTTCGGGTCCCGGATTCCGAGGGATAGGTGCGAAAGTTAGGGATTGCAGCTTTTTTAGCCAACTTCTCCAATGAAAAGACTTGAGGGCAGCGGAACTATTACCGACATGAAGGAACACATGATATATTAAATGGAACGCTACCTACTCCAGGTATGGTTCCATTAGTCCTGAGACAGCACAGTAAACATACAGAAACAAGACTATGGGCCCTATTTTCGCCAAGCTAAACCCTAAATCACTAAACTTCTTTGCCTTTTTTTTTTTTACTATTTTGATATAGTTCAAATAGCTGATCTACAAGCTCACAACATGTCTATGTAAATCAGCTATTTGAAGTATTTTAAAATGTTTTTTGAATGAGAAGTTTAGGGGTTTAAGGTTTTAGCGTGGCAGAAAATATGCCCCTTGGTCTATGATCTTGTTTATGTGTGTTTACTGTGTTTTAGAGTTTTATTTATTATCTGCTGTAGCATAAAGTGGCCCGGTTTGGGACATATTACTAAACTTGACCTTGAGACAGCACAGCACAGGACGGTGGTCCTGGGTAGCCGAGAAGAGGGTCCGACGCGTTACTGGAGACGAGTGGAAGACACAACCTGGACATGTGCACCTCACACACCAGAGGTTTTGCGGGAGACGGTAAAGTGGGAGTACATGTGTGCTCACACACATACACACGCACTCTGTACAGTACGTTGTCTTGTGTGTGTATGGTCATGTGGCGGCCGTTTCCCTCTCGGAGAGGAGGGGGTGCGGAGAGAGGATAATGATGGCGTTCTAGGTATGGTCTATACCTGGAAGTCGTGTCCAAAGTGTCTGCTTTGTTCCTCGGTCATGGAGAGGTAGGTTGCCCTCATGCTGGGAGAGTACTGTGGTGACAACGACACAGGCAGATAGATGCAGACAGGACACAATGCATTAAAGGAATGTCACACAATGGGAGGCCAGCTTTGCCTAGAATTATTGAATGATTTAACCAGTGAAAAATAGCAGATATACAAGCTCACAGCGTGGCACCGAGTGCCGCGCTGCGAGCTTGTAGATCTGCTATTTTGGAAAACGTCGTGAAAATGTGTGCAAATCTTTGAATATATGTATTTTCAAAGCGAACGTTTGTAACTCAAATTTTGCTTCTGGGGGGTCCCTGGAACTAGATATTTTGAGATGGGGGTCCGTGGCCAAATAAATATAATTCTGGGGGTCCTTCACATGAAAAGGTTTGAGAACCACTGACATAGTAGTCTCTCAAGAACAGACTAGCTGAGCTCCAGTTAAGTGAAAAGGACCTTTTCTTTGACGATGGCTATAGCCAGATTGCTGACATAGAAACATAGGTTTTTCCAAAAATCTTAGAAGGATTCAAAAGACACAGAATCGGGTCAAAATTCGAATTTTCACGACTTTTCAAAAAATTTTCACTGGTTAAAGCATTCAATAATTCTAGGCCTAAATGGGTTTTTAAAGCATGTTCATGTTCTGATATCGATTGGGCCAATTTGAATTGTTTTACCAAATGGATTTAGTTCTAGGACAGCGGTTCTCAAGTTTTTTTTCTTTAACCAAATGGACCCGTTCCGTATGAGAACCACTGTTCTAGCAGATATTCCACTTCATTAATAAATTAGTCCACGATATGATTCGTCATGTGACGAACAGCGGAAATAGCCGATCCACAAGCTCACAACCCATTGGGATGCGCCGCTTTGTGAACATTTTGTAATAATTTCAAATTGTTTTCCCTTTCGTCAAGTAGATCGGCCATTTTCACTATTCGTGAACAATGTTTTGAAAATGTTTTTCATTTTCAGAAAACTTTCACTATAGGCCCAGAATAAGAATGCCAGGTTGCGAGTGGATAATTTATGTCTGTCAAACTGGCGTTGGACATAGATTATAATGTGTACAGTATTTTCTGGACTATAAGGCGCACCTGACTATAAGGCGCACTGTCAATGAATGGTCTATTTTCAAACTGTTTTCATATATAAGGCGCACCTGACTATAAGGCGCACATAATAGACGCTACCGTTGTGTTATGCATCCAACAGATGGAGCTGTGCTAAAGGGAATGTCAATGTCAATGAATGATCCATATATAAGGCGCACTGGACTATAAGGCGCACTGTAGTTTTTTGAGAAAATTAAAGGCTTTTAAGTGCGCCTTATAGTCCGGAAAATACGGTACATAAAACAGGTAGGCAAAATATTTTTCAATTAAATAAATCCCTTTATCGATGACACATACAGTAGTTGGGGACAGGCAGACAGGATTGTGAGGTGAACTATGAGGGAAGGCCCTCTTTTCCACAGCATTTCGGCCCAGGCTATTTAAGACCAACAACACATTGAGTATGATATTCTGTATGCCTTCATATCAAATAAACAAATACATGTATGAATGTGTTTGTTTATATATTCTCACTTTGCTTCTTAGTCTGGCCATGGCCCTATTTGAGTTATATTTCCAAGCGTCACCAATTGTGTTAGCAAGTCACGGAGTGAATCACATTTTACATTGGAATCTACTGGTCCCGCCCGAATCAGTCTGGACCCCAGGCTAGTATATTAACACCCTGTATGTAACAGTATTGTAAATGTGGCGTTACCAAACTTCCACTCGGCTGGTGTTACTTCTAAAGCGTGTATACTTGGGAAATCTAGACTGTATAGTTATAGTAGACCACGTGAATACGATATGAGATCAGTTTATTTGATGCACATCAAGTATGAAGACATGCAGAATATCGTCTGTCGAGTTTCAGGATTGAAATGAAAAAAATAGCAGATCTACAGGCTCAAAACGTGCCGCTTCGCGCATTGTTCCGAGCTTGCAGATCAGATATTTTTTATGCTTTTGTGTGACGCTGCAGTATCACTAAGTAAGGGCGTTATCGGATGGAAACCTTTGTATCTCCAAGTTTCAAATTTGTTTGTTCTTTCACAAAGTGGCTGTTCTCACTAGTTTAAATCATTTTTAAAATGATAAATGCAAAACGAATGGTTTTGGACATACAAGATTTTCACCCGACAACGACGATATCTGAAACTGTCACTGGAGTAGCAGAGCCGGGAACGCCACCGTCGCCCCCTGCAATGTTGTGTCCCTCGGCTTGGTACCCTAGACATAATTCGGCCCTTGGGGAAAACTAATTGGGGAACCCTGCATTATACTATAATCTGTCAGAGTTGGTCTTAAATAGTCTGGGAGAAACGCCGTCCAAACAGTGAGGGTCGCCGTGACATGATTCAGTCTGTTAGAAATCAATCATTAGACTGCGTGTGGGAGGAGCAATACCAGGACAACAGGAATTCTATAGCGCCACTGACTCCAAGGCCTGGCGTCTAGCGCCACCCAGTGGCCGCACAAGCTATAGAATCGGATGTGGATTTTGGTGGTGGACTACTGCATGCATGGATAAGAGCAGTGTGCGTGCGTGCGTGCGTGTGTGTGTGTGTGTGTGTGTCTCAAGGCCATTATAGTTAACGAAAAGTAATGAAATAGCTAAAACTATGTAAAAGGAAAATAAGACATTAAAAAACATGTATTAATTGAAATAATAATGAAAACAAGGCTTTATATGAAGAAATCCGTAGATTTAGTCTTTAACAATACTTCATACATGAGCCAAGTATTTTGGGTGGATAGAAAAATATCTTCAATTTCTTTAGTTTTGTGCCAGTTTTAACTTGAGCTTTCAAATACAGGTAAAACAAATAATTAAACTAATAAAAAACGTAACTTTAACCAAGCCTTTTCAGAAAATAAAATAGATTAATATAACAATAAATTAAACTAAACTAGCAGTCTCACATTAAATACTACAATAACCTTGGTGAGTGTGTGTTGTAACTTGTGGGTCCAAGGACAGCACTACCAACCTCTCAACACTAGAGGGAGACAACATCCCTACTAAGTCAGACAAACTGGAACTAGGGCAAAAAATAATAATAATATGAATTCAAAAGCCATGCAGAACAGGAAGACATCAGAAGGAATGGGAGCCAGTAGGAGGAAAGGATCAAAGCAGGAATAAGGAAGAGATGCAACAGAGGAAAGACAAAGGAAGGTTTTTTAGAGTTGGGGGTTTAGACTTACTCTGTCACTATATTGCTGAGAGTATACCTCCAAAAGTTGATTATTTAAAAATAAAAAGAAAAGAAAGAGGAAAGTGTAGAAATGAAAGATACAAACGCACATAGAAACAACAAACAAACAAACAAAATATATAAAAGAAACTGTTAGCTGAAACGTATGGCGCAGCTGTGGTTGTAGTAACTAAGCAAGGGAATGGGTGGTTAGATTTTCAGCATACCGATGGGGATTCCGGGTGGCAATAATAATGCCTGAATTAGAGTTGATTGGGCATTATGTCGTGCACCAAAAATAGCAGATTTACAAGCTTATATGTTATGAGCATGTATATCTGCTCATTCCCACATGTGAACTAAGAAAATATTAGGTTTAAGCCTTTGTATTTGGGCATACTCTCTACGCACTCTAGAAGTATGACTCTAGAAACTACATTTGCATGGTTCTATCGATTCTGAAATGAAATGGTGATGACACGACATCACAGAAGGAAGAGGACAAAGCAGTTGGTGGGGTCTGGCTAAATGATTGATAGTTTGGAACCAAAATGGACAGTTACAGATCTGCAATCCAAATTGGGGTATGGGGCCTACTGCATATCAAAACTGGGGGTTCCTTGAAATGAAAACGGTTGAGAATCATTGCAGCGATTCTGTGACACTTCACAGAACCACGTCATAAAATAGGTAGTAGCTTGTGAAGGACATACAGGTTGGCATTTAATGGGTAAGGCGCAGCAGAGAGCTTAAATGCCAAAGGTTTCATCTCAATGGAGAGACAGTGACATTCAGAGACAGTGACATAGTGTCTTTATGTCCCTACTGCTTACTCCATCCCACACTAAATTGCTTTGACCCCATAATGACAAATTAATAAAGCAACCATACAAGTGTTCCATTGCAGAAGATGGGCCCCGCAAGCCCAGCGTGCCGCACATCGGAAATAGCAGATCTATGAGCTCAAGCACAGCTTGTACATCTGCTATGTTCAGTGCACCACACCAGTCCAGTGCGCACTCCAGGGATGGCTAAGGGTTTTGGTGCCAACTCCTCCGTCATCTTCCCATGGGAGACCTAGCATTTGTGTTGATGTTTAAATATTAAACACATTACTTCTGTCTCCGCTCTTCTCGCTTTGGTAAATCTGCCTCCCGTAAGTTACGGAGGACAGCATAAAAGGCACTAGATGAAGGGCAATGAAGCATTGCGCCAAAATAAGGATGGAAGAGGAATTAACAGGTGATTGTGGTTTAGTGTTATTTAAAGGGGATGAAACAACGCTAGAATGCTTTTGAACTTAGATTTTTTTCAGGTTAAAAATGAATAACTAGCAAATTAAAAACAATGAATAATGGCAAAGTTCTAGATCTAGGTGTGGCCAGCACAATAGGTGTGCCAAGTTCAAGCGTAGAAAGTAGCCAGTACGTTAACATCACAACGCACAGACAACCAAAGACTGAACTGTGTCCCTTCTAGTCACCGGTGACCTGCTTTCCGTGTGACACATTATTTTCACAAAATAGAACACTATAGGGCAGGGGTCTTCAACTTTTTTTGTTTGTTTTTGTTTTCTGACCAAGGACTCCTTAGCTGAATTTTCAGACATTTGGCCACTTTACCCCTCAATACTAAGTAAACTCGGTCTGCTCTTTTTTCCCCTTCTACACGCCAAATCTCTTCGCTGCTTCAAGTGGTTATTGTAAAATCCTCTCTAGTAACCCCCCTCTAGTAACTCTGAGGACCACCAATCCCTAGGGGTCCCGGATCCCCCCGTTGAAGACCCATGCTGAAGGGTTACAAAGCTGCCCGTTGACGTGCTTAAGATTAGCTGGTTCCTGTGCTCTTCAGACTGAGAGCTGTTTGGTTAAGCCAGAGGGGAAGTGACTTTATAGGAAGGGGCGGGACTCTGGGACCCAACGCACCGAAGGAGGGGGCGAACCTCGTCCAATCAGAGGGACGTTCTCGTACCGCGGGTTCCCGCCAAACAGAGCAGTCTGGTTCCTGAGAGAGAGAGAGAGACAGAGACAGAGAGACAGAGAGAGAGACATTGGGAATCAAATCAGATCTTAAATAGATAAGATCTATTAGACAGATATGCTTACTGTTTTTCAACGTACACCTTGAGCGTGTAGATCTGCTGTTTTCAAAGAAAATTGAAAAACCTTGAACCGTGTAGGTCAGCTGTTTTTACTATTCTACAAACAGATAGCAATTTCATATTACAATATCCAAAATTCCAATCGATATAGTCTCATATGTTATCGATGTAATTTTGATAAATGATTAGAGTATATCAACATTGTATATGGAGGCACTGGTGGAAAGTCATAAGTGCATTTGATCAAGGTCTGTACTCAAGTAAAATGTTGAGGAACTTTTGAGGAGTATTTCCAATTTCCTGTACTTTTACTTCTACTCCACTACATCTCATAGGCATTATTGTAAAACCCCAGCATATTATTTCAGCGCAAAATCAAGGACTGAGGACCTGCATAATCAAGGATTTAAGCCAGCATAATCAAGGATTTTTGCCAGAGTTTTTTCTGGAGGGTCTAAGTCTGTACGGAGGCTCTCTCTCCGCTGACTCACATGTACTCAGACACGGGGGCGTTGGAGACGGCCGAGGCCGGGGCCGGGGGGTGCAGGCTGCTCTGGCTGTCCCCCATGCTGCTGGTGTAGCTGCAGAAACTGTGCACGTTGGGGTGGTTGTTCTGGGACGCTATCCTCCTGCTGCTGGCCCGCGGGTTGAACGGGTCCTCCTCGTCGATGTCGTCATAGTCTCTCTCCCTGGAGAGGGGGAGGGGAGGGGAGAGAGAGTGTGAGAAAGCATGGAAGAGAGAGAGAGAGTGAGAGAGAAACTGAGACCATGACACATTTATATGGGTCGACTCGAGACAGTAAATATCCCTTTATTGTTAATTTCCTACATTTTGTTTTTAATTATTATCACCAGTCCTGTGCCCGGGGGGTATGCACACACAGTATATGAGGGATTGAATGTAGGTGTCTCAGAAGTAATGTTGGAGAACCAAGACCTGTGGCCGTTTGGCAGAATAGTCACCATTGTTGTCCCGTTGTGCAACATTGTTTAATATCAGTAATGTCCGCCAGACAGGTGGCGGACATCATCTCCAAATTTGGGCATCGTTTCAGCTTGCGGCTGTTACCATGGTGGCGATACTTTTTAGTATCAGTGATGTCAGCATGCTCATCTCCAAATTTGGACATTGTTTCAGCATGCGGCTGTTACCATGGTGGCGACACTGTGTAGTATCAGTGATGTCAGCATTCAGACAGACAGCCGGACGGACGTTGGAAGGACACTCAGACAGACATTCGGTAAATTAATTGTTAGATTATTTCAAAATATTCGTTTTTTCCCCCTGAATTAAACAAACAAAATCATTTCATAAATTAAATCTATGAATTAGAAGAAGAAAAACAAACCTGTAGATCTGCTATTTTCACTAGTTTGGGTCCCGGTTGACACATCAAATTAAAATGTTGGGTCTCCAGCTAACAATGTATAGCCCACCACTGGACTACAGTAGTGCAGGGCCACCTGCACGAGATCTGTCTCCATGCGCGGGGGATGGCACACAGCATGACGCAGAAAGACCCTCCAGGTACCCCCAGACCCCCATGTACCCCTAGACCCCCCCAGGTCCATTACCCACCTGCATGCGATCTGCCTCCATGCACGGGGAATGGCACACAGCATGACGCAGAAGGCGCAAGCGGCCAGCGTGGAGAACACACAAAGGTAGAGCAGACCCTCCACGCCGTCGTAGCACACGCCCACCAGGGCGTCCAGGTACTCCTAGAGAGAGAGAGAGAGAGAGGACAGGACGCAGAGACGCCGTCAGCACAGGAAAACGCATGCATGCGCATATAATATAAATATTATTACAAAAATACATTTTAAAAAGCATTAGAAGGGCAAGAGCAGAACCAGCAGGGACTTGTGTCTTCAATGAAATTAAAATGGAGTTTGAAGTTCCAATGAGTTTGTATAGGACGGTGTGTCTGTTCAAGCAACTTAAAAACTGCCTGAGGTGCACACAAAAGCCTGAGTAAGACGTTAAAATGTCCCCAACTGTTTAAAAGTGAAATATATCCCTTTAACTATAACAAACCCAGGCATGCAGGCCGGCTCCAGGTGAGCGCAGTCCTGCCTGCGTCACGGGCCAGCGTACGGTCCAGCATGTCTCCCCTGCTAACCTAGTTGTACTGCTGTTTGACTGTCATGAGGAGGATGCAGTGAACCAGTGGTGTGTTCTATCTACCGTGTTACACTATATACCGGTACGTAGCAAACACAGGGATGCTGACAGAACCCTCGCTAAAAACCCCAGGACAAAAATTCACGCGTCCTAGACAATTTGCCCTCCTGGCCCCCAAACTGTAAACTGTACGTACTGCAGTATTTTGAGGGAAAAAAATCATATACTCTCCAGTAACCATCGAGCCGCACAGTGGTAAATCAGCCTACAACCCACTCCCTCTCATGGTAAATGGCTTACAAAGGCTACCCTCCAAAACACATCTAGAACACAGCACTGCAGTGAACCAACCTTGTTGAGTCCTCTGCAGTCCAGCAGTGCGGTCAGCTGGTGCAGGCTGGCCTCCGACGAGTTCAGCACGTTCTGGATGCCCAGGAGGTCTCTCTGTAGGCGGACAGATCACAGTAACATATCACATGGTGAGCAGGTGTTATTCAACCCACGACGCGAATATGATAAGTCATCAAAAGTATGGTTGTTAATTTAATTTAACAGGGACAGAATTGAACAAACATTCTAATTCAAAAGACCACAATGGAATTCAGCTCTCAAGCTTGTGCAAATACAGTCATGTATATGCATTTGCGTTAATAAAAACTTCAGTCAGTCAGTCAGTTTTAAGTGTAAAGATTAACCCTTAGGGAGTCCATTCTTACAGTCTATGAGTTGAATTACCACTCAGTATTTCACTGTGTACGATGACCACATCTAGAACTGCATTTCAATAGTAAGGACCTTGTTTCTAAACCTCTTTGATGTCAAGGAACAGGGATTATGCATTAGGCCACGTAACCGCCCAATTCGATAAGATTTATAATCTATACTGTAAAATTCACTGTGTTTATTTCACTCTCAGAGTGTACTTATATGGGGGTCCATTTGGTTGCTAACTATCAATCATTTAGCTGGCTGCTACCTGAAACCCCCACAAGGTTTACATGTTGAGAGCCAGGGGTTTAGGGAATGGTAGCTGCATGACATTAAGAAAGGTACACACACAATTGTCACTGAACATAATCTTCAAATTAAATTGTATAACATGAATTCTCAGTGCATGCGTGCGAGCGTGCGTGTGCGTTACCTCTGCCGTGGGGAACAAAGGCACAGCAAACTGCAGCAGACCTTGTATTTGGATCTGCATCGTGGTCAGAGATCTCTGGAAGATGGTCAGCGACTGGAAACATAAAAACACACATTTTGATTAAAACATTCCTGCTTTTAACCACTTAAACCATATTTACTACTTAAACCATATATACTTACTACTTAATAAGTATAATAATGTCAATCTACAATGTGAATATAGGCTATTATTTTTGGCAAATGTTAATCCCAGAATAGGGATTGTGTGCTCGTGCTCACGCACACTTGCTCATATATGCCATCCCCAGTGTGCATAATGGAGGAGAATGACAAATAGGTGGCGCTACATAGCCTTGCACCGGCCCTGGGTTCAAGTGGCTAACTGTTGACTGTGAAATAGTATGCCTTTTAATATATTGTCATTGCAAATAAATTTCACTTCAAAACACATTTTGACAGTTTTGTGAAGTAACATTAGGGAGGGATAAAGTAGGGATAAAGATATAGCTCAGTTTTCTAAAAGAAAAGAAAATAGACACGTTGTGATATTGAATTTTCAACAAAGTTCTGGAAATTTCAGAATATTTTGTTCACATTCTGTGTGCCCAAAACAGGTTCACTGTATAATCTAAAATCGTTCAAATGTTTCACAGCAGGGGAATCATTTTAAGTTTGACCAGCAGGGGGCAGAATAAGCCCTGTCATGACATTGGACACAGATCTTTCTGTCTGATGTCCAAAACTAGCTTGGATTTTTCAGGATTCAAATTTAAAAAATAGCAAAAGTAGCAGATGAAACAAGCTCAAGTAGTATGATCAATAGAGAATTCATTTAACAACACAATGTCAGAAGATGGAGATAAGAGGTTCCTGGGAGTCACGTTGCAATGCTTGTGAGAATGCTTGTAGATTTTGATTATTAAAACAAAACATACATTAATCAACTATGACCTATTTTATACTTTATCTATTCGAAAATAGACGATCTACAAGCTCAACACATGTATCGTGATGCGACACCTTGTGAGCTTGTAGATTGGCAATTTTCGAAAGATTTGGACACATTTTGAAACCTTTTGAAAGAAATTATGAAATGTGAAATGGTGTATGCCAAAAATAGCAGATCTAGAAGCTCACAACTTGTCGCGTTGTGAGCTTGTAGATCAGCTATTTTTGGCGAAGGAATTTGGTGTAGATTGAAAAAGAACACAGCAAGTACAGTGCAAGTAATAAGTAGAGTCATATTAATGAATTCCAAACAATTATCAAAGTATCCTGTGGCACCCCTGGACTGGCATCACGGCACCCTCTTTGAGAAACCAGCTGTTTTTGCTGTGCAACATGCTTCCAAAGCATGCTTCATAATCATATCATCACTGTCGGGCAGAAACCTCGTATCTCCTCGTATCTCCTCGTATCGCCTCGTATCTCCAAGTTTCAAGTTTGTATGTTTTTTTTCACCAAGTAAAGCCCTGCTTCATCATACAAGGCTGTCGCATATAAGTAGTGAAAACAGCCGATCTACAAGCACACAACGCCTCGCAGTGCGAGGCGTTGTGTGCTTGTAGATCTGTTGTTTTCACTAGTTTAGTTATTTTTTTTAATATAATTTTTATCCCACGATTTTGCAACCCATTTTCACCCAGTGCCAATTGCCTATGTAATCCTGGGCTCTGCTCTCCCTCTGCCCCGCCTGGGGAGACAACGGACTGACCTCATGCTTCCTTCAATGCATGAGTAGTCCAAGTTGTTTCTTTTCACCTGCCAGGGGGGATTTCCCCGGGATGGACGTAGCGCGTGGAAGGAACACGTTATTCCAACCAGTTCCTTTCCCCTCCATCAAGTTCATTTTTAAAATGATAAATACAAAACGAACGGTCTTGGACATACAAGGTTTCCACCCGACAACGACGTTATGGAATCCAATTGAGCGAAATCAGTGGTGTCGACTGAGGACTTTAATCCATGGACTACTTCTTCCACCTCTGGAGACATTCCTCCCCCCAGAGTGGTGGCTTAATCTCAACCTCCATAAATGTGATTAACTTTTCCTTCTACTCTTGTGTGGGGATAAGAAAAAAAAAGTTTCTCTCAGCCGTTTGTCTTCGACAGCAACAACGGCCAAGAAAACAAAACAAAAGGACCTTCACTCTGCTGATCAGCTTTTTGTGCAATCAGATCAGAACTGTCTTTCACTGTAGCCAGAGAGAGAGAGAGAGAGAGAGAGAGAGAGAGAGAGAGAGAGAGAGAGAGAGAGAGAGAGAGAGAGAGAGAGAGAGAGAGAGAGAGAGAGAGAGAGAGAAGGGCTGTCACGAAAATTTAGATTAACTTAACGAATAACGATTTAATTTGCGACATTTCTGTCGTTGAACAAATGGAACGCTATGAGAAAGGGTTGCATTTCTGTTTGGCTCAGATATATGACAAGAAACGTTTTCTTGAGCTTGTAGATCAGCTATTTCCACAAATTTAGATTTTTTATTTTAAATATGAAATGTTCTAACATGAAACAATTATAACAATTATGAAAAAAAGAACAAAAAAATAATTATCTAGAATAATTGCGATTATGTAATAATTGTGACAAGCCTGAGAGAGAGAGAGAGAGAGAGAGAGATAGAGAGAGAGAGAGAGAGAGAGAGAGAGAGGAGGGCAGAATGTACGACTTGAATACAAGGTCACGGGCGGCGCAGATACAAGATACTCTTTTGGTGATGTGATTCAAATAGACTGTAATACAGTTGAGGTGTGTGCGTGCGTGCGTGCGTGCGTGCGTGCGTGCGTGCGTGCGTGCGACTGTGCGTGCGTGGTACGAGTGTGTGCAGTGGTATAAGTACTCAAGTACTGTACTTAAGTACAATTCTGAGGTATTTGTTACTTTACTGGAGCATTTCTCAGAAGCTACTTGAACATAGCCAATCTACAAGCATGTAGAGAGCACAGATCGGCATTTTTAGAAAGGATTTTATACATTTGCGATATGGGACGTTCTACGGAATGAGTACTTTTACTTTGAAAATAGCTGATCTCCAAGCTCACAATGCCCCACAAATGGTTTTTAAAAACATTTGGAAACTTGTGAAATGGAGACATTCTGCATAACTTGTAGTACCTCAAGTCACATTTTGAATACCGGACTTCTACTTGTAACAGGGTATTTCTCATTGCTGTATTGATTACTTTCACTAAAGTACAACATGTGAGTACTTCTTCTACCACTGTGCGTGCGTGCGTGCGTGTGTGCATCTCTCTCTCTCTCTCTCTCTCTCTCTCTCTCTCTCTCTCTCTCTCTCTCTCTCTCTCTTTCTTTCTGTGTCTGTCTCTCGGTGTGTCTCTCTCTCTGTCTGTCTATCTGTCTATTAGTACACAGGCATGCTCCCGTCCTTGTTGGCCGATGTACTGAACTTCCACCCTTTGAGTCTGTGGAGGATTGCTGACTGGGTGATAGTCGTCTGGCCCCTGTGTGCCTCTGTGCTCTGGTGGTACTGGGGGGTGAGCTAACACCTAATGACTTCTGAGACCCACTGATCCAGGGCCAGCAGGCCATGTCCTTTTTTCTTACACACGCACACACACACTCGTGCCCTGACCTGAAAACTACCTCTCTCGCGGTCTCTGAGGAATGACCTTGAACAATCTCAGAACAGAAAGAAAGAGGACACAAGGATGGATGGAGGGAGGAGGGAGAGAGAAAGAAGGACTGCAAGAAGGAAAGCAAGCAAGAAAGATATATAAAATAGTGCAGAAAGATGCAGCGATTGCAGCGCCGCCGTTGAACTGAACTCAACCCGTTCACCTCGACCGCACGTGGCTTTCATCTGATCTGCACTTTTTTCTTTTCTGCACACGGTGGCACGACTGCTGCTGCATGCCACCCACCGTACCTACGGTAAGTAGCTTTCACTGTCACATGAGTCCTGGGAGTTTATTACGCTGTTCACACACTCCGACAGGGAGGGAGGGAGGGAGAGAGAGAGGGAGAGGGAGAGGGAGAGGGGGAGGGAGAGGGGGAGAGGGAGAGAGGGAGAGAGACAGAGAGACAGAGAGAGAGAGAGAGAGATGAGGTCAAACCAGAGTGTTAGAAAGGTTGTGTGACTCAGTACCTGCTGGAATGGGTTGGTCCGGGTCTGGTTGCAGTACAGGTAGTAATGGACGATGTCTGTGGACAAAACACACACACACACACACACACACACGTTTGTATTATAACTCGTGAAGACATCAACATTTTAGTACAGTGTTTCTCAAACATCAAGGTCTCCCCTTAACTCTGACAGAGTACAAATAGAGTTACAGACTTGTATGTAAAATTTAGACCACCCTAAAGGAACCCACATAGTCCCTGGAATCCACTTTGAGAACCGCTGTTTTAGTGCGCCAATTTTACTAATGCCCTTTGCACCCTGAAGCCTGAGTTGTATACCGCTGTGTGCCTGCGTAACGGACCAATTATAGCCGATCTACAAGCTCACGATGTGTTTGCACTGCAGCGTGACAAAATGATCTAGAGAAGCTCACGAGGTGTTGTAGTGTGACGCATTGGGCTATTTTGGGCTATAACCTAACCTCTAAATGCCTATTTTTAATCTCAACCTGAATCTAATTCTATACAACCATTCCTCTCCTGAGGACCAGGAAAAAGATGATCCTCACATTGTTTATTTGTCAAATTCTACTATACTTGTGGGACATTAGGCCCTCACAAGTATAGTAATACGAAATACGAAAATATTTTATAAAATAAATTAAGCTTCATATGTGTTTCTTTTCAAAAATGACCACAAAAAGCGTAAAATAATGATAAATTAATCATTTTGGCCGTTGTCAGGCTTACTTTATTTACATCCCTCTTCTATTCTTTTATATGGATTCCATATAAAAGAATAGAAGAGGGATGTAAACAAAGTCAGCCTGACAACGGCCAAAATGAAAAAGTTGACTATAGCTCCTTGACATGAACTCCCTGGTCATTATGGTGTGCATTACAGCGCCATTAACTCATTCTGGGCGATCCCCGTAGAAACCGTAGATTTCCCGCTGTACCGCGGTGCCATGCCCGTCGATCCCGGAAGTTTAATTAGCTTTAATCATTATGAAAGGATTAAAAGTATTATCGCAGATTTTCGCTGATTCTGGCTCTTTAGGCCCGCCCCCCTAACTGTATCCGGTCATTTCCGGTCTGGACCGGATCTAGCTTTCCGTATCCGGTCTGAGCCTGGGCCATAGTCCCGCCTCCGTTGGTTTACAGTGTAACAGAAGAGAAAGCTACTCGGCGATGGAACACTAGTTTTTCAATCGGATTTTTGCGTTTGGAAACTTTGATCCAGTCTCTACACGCCTGGATTATGATCCCTGCACAATCGTGCGTTTTTGTGCGCGAACGTGTCCACTTGTTACCATAGCGCACAGTTGGCTTTTTTCAATGTTTTTTCATGTAAACACTGGCGGATAAGCAGGGATACAGCGTGGCAACGGATATGTCTATTTCAATGGGGTTTTTTTTATTCGAAAGCTTGTCACCGAGTCTACAGTCTACTAGATGAGTCGCACACAGATTGTGCACGATGCGTGCGCATGCCCACGTTAAAAGGTAAGGACAATTTGGCAGCTGCTTACTACAGCTATGTTTAAAATGGCAGCAAAATTGTTAAAGAGCATGGTTCACGCTCACACTCACCTGCGCTGACGACGTCCCTCGTCCGACTCATCAGGAACTTGTCAGGGGCCACGCAGAAATCGCTGGTGCCCTGCAATCACACAAAGGAAAGACAATATATGATTATTACATGCAGAGACAGAACAGGGAGGGGAGGGGAGGGGAGGGGAGGGGAGGGGAGGGGAGGGGAGGGGAGGGGAGTACAGGTCGTTGATGGATACAGGACGTGTCTAATGGCTGAGGCCCGGGGAAATGGATGGGCCTGAGATTGTCTTTTATCATTCAATCCGGGGAGATCATTTTCCACTG
This sequence comes from Nannobrachium achirus, assembly GCF_963921795.1. Taxonomy (NCBI): domain Eukaryota; kingdom Metazoa; phylum Chordata; class Actinopteri; order Myctophiformes; family Myctophidae; genus Nannobrachium; species Nannobrachium achirus. The sequence goes on along the minus strand of NC_137825.1, from coordinate 33,683,781 downwards.
TAGTGCCCAAACTGTGTCACAAGCTTCCACCCCATGTTAAAGTGTCTCTGTTAAACTGAATAACAAACATCTAAATACTGAATCAAGCAACTTGAAAAACTGTATGGGGTGCTCACAGGAGCCGAAGTAGACGTTAAAATGACCCCAACCATGTTTGAAAGTGAAATACCGGTACGTCCCTTTAAGCTTTGTGATGACTTGGATGATGTCAAATATGATAACAACTGTCACTATTCTATGCACACATTGTGTGTGTGATTTCTTTTCTGCATTTGTAATAGAATGTGGTATATATAGACAGGGTTTATATTATACAGCAAGTGCTGCTCAAAGTGCATACAGTATAACCATCATCATAATTAAGGCATTAACAATGGTCTTATGACTGAAACTGACCGAATCCCTTCCTTAAAATGTTTTGTGGTGTGCAAGTCATTCAAAACTTTGGTTCCTTTTAGTTTTCGAGACCACCGCAGATCCACCTTTCTTTGTCTTTATACTAAGGACAAAGAAAGGCGCAACAGTCCACCCTGGACCCTATCTCACATTATATATTATGTGAGATAAAATGTGTTTTCGGACCTTCTGGGACACCCCCTTCCGGGTCAAGACAACAGGAACATCCTAACCATTTCCATTTCCTCTTGCTTATTTTCTTTATAGCTGTGAATCAATCATAACATCATTTTAGTCACCTAAAAGTGCACTACTATTACATACTGTAGTTAATGTTGACGTTCAGTTTTGTAAGCAAAAGCTACAATTTGTTCAAAAAAATCATTTGTCAAGCATCCACCGGGCACCGGCAAAGAACGACTCCCGCCAGGGGAATGGGCGTGCTGGGGTATGTTGTATATGGAACAAAGACATTCCTGTGATAAAGTCATTTGAATCAAATGTCTTCAGATATGGGGGAAAAAATAAATATACCTGAAGTCAAAGAAAACATGTTTTTGAGCATATCGTCGTTGTCGGGTGGAAACCTTGTATCTCCAAGTTTCAAATTTGTATGTTCTTTCGCAAAGTAAAGCCCTGCTTCATCGTACAATGCCGTCGCACAAAAGTAGTGAAAACAGCAGATCTACAAGCACACAACGCCTCGCGGTGCGAGGCGTTGTGTGCTTGTAGATCGGCTGTTTTCACTAGTTTAAATAATTTTAAAAATGAAAAATGCTAAACGAACAGTTTTGGACTTACAAGGTTTTCACCCGACAACAACGATATTATGCTATGAGTTTTAAATTGTAAGAACCATGACTATATTTAATTTAGCTGAACAACTGACCCATTGATGGGAACAATTTACCCCAACAACAGGGCCAATTGTTTGAAGTTCAATTGTATCTTTTATGTTTGTGATTGAATCAAACAAACACCATCAGTGTTATCAGTGTTAGCTATTACGTTTACATTTTTGCCATAATGGAGTAACTATTCTACTTAGTAATCGAGTAAAAGACAAAATGGGAGCACAACACACCCTGAAACTGAAACAAAACAAAACTGTTTTGTGCCAACCTGTCCATGTAAGTCCATATAAGGGCATATCTGCACGCCCGCCATGTCACTTTTTGCTGGCTTTTTAGAGCCAACCTTTCAACTTCAATGGTTCTCAAAGTGGGGTCTGCATGGGGACCCCTTGTGGTGGGTCCCAGCTTAAATGATTGATAGTTACTGTAGGAAGAAAATATAGCTACAGTATAACTCCAATAGTTATATCGCTGTGATGTCACATTAACAGAATCCCTTTTATGCCCATTTATGGAGTTCTCTGAAGTCATCAATATTAAGCCCATATCTAACAAGACTTCCCATGGGAATGCCCATGTATGGAGGCCACATCAGCCACCTACCACCTTAACAGAATCCATATATGGCCAAGACAGATGGCCAAGACGATACACGAAAGAAGAAGAAGAAGCCCATATCTGTGTGGCTGGTTCTACAGACAGGGATCTCCATGTATGGGCATAAAAGGGTATGATGCCAGATGTCATAGACATCATAGGACTTTCATATAATGAATAACTGAGTAAGTATGTTTGGGCTCTCACGGCATATCTCCATAATACAGTACATAGATCTCCATATATGGAGACGTACCAGGGGTCTCCATATATGGGGTCCGATATACATCACATGTCACCCTGAGGCGTCTTACAAGTTATTATCATTATTATTATTATTTATTTTTTTTGTATTATTTTTTTACAATGGCACATTCATCTGGTTTCCAGGCTACAAATGGACTCTCGGAGTAAAGGCCTTTGCAGAGAGGGTTCGATTTTACGCATGGAAAAAAGTACAATAAATGAACATATGGCGTCTCTATGACCTCATGCACACCGGGTCCGAATTTGTCCACATTCAGACAATATTGTCTGTTTTTTCTGCACGGAAAATCGGACCCTGTCTGCAAAGGCCTTTATGGGGAGGGGGGTTGTGCATACCAAACTGGGGTTCCTGAAGAAAAAAAAAAGTTTGAAAACCACTGGCCTAGATAACATCCACTTTGTTGTTCAGTGTGGGTTTTTTCCGAGCAGAACTTCCCTCTGCTGTCACGTAGCCAGGCCACTGGAGTTCAGCACAGTGTGACACTTACTTCCCCAAGTAACACTAGACCTTGTGGCTTCTCGTCCAGTATGTGTGAACAACACAGAGGAGGAGGACAACGTTTAGGGAAGAAGAAGCAGCAGCTCTTAATGCTTTTGTCCTTCACTAGACTTAGGACAAAAAAAAAAGACGTTAAGTGACTGGAGCCAGACAGATGTGACCCACTTCTATGAGCAGCGCCACAGTTGTTAAGATGCAAGCAAGTCACACCTTGAGGGAGATAAATGGGCGTGCGTGTGTGCGTGTGGTGGGTCTATTTATGTGCCCATGGTTATCAGTGGTGCATTTTACTGTGTGTGTGTGTGCGCGCGTGCACCGTGTATGTGCACAGCATGTGTGTGTGCGTGCATGTTTGCTCACGCACGTTTGTCTGTGTGTGCCCTTGCCTGTGTGTATGCGTCCAATTGTGCGTGCGTGCAGTGCACGCGTGTGTGTATATGCATCCAACCGTTTGCGTGTGTGCGTGGCTACGTGCGTAGCTGCGTGCGCGTCGGTGCAGCTTAGCGCCTGGGTACATAACGAATGAATGCATAATGAATGTGTCCTTTCTTTCACAGAAACCCTTAATTACAGACAGGGAGCTGAGAGAAGAGTCTGCTCACAGTCATTCCCCCACCTCCCCCCCGTCAGGGTTTAAACGCACAGGAACTCTGCTAACCAGTGGTGGGGAAAATACTGAAAATTCAGTAGAAATTCTGTAGATTTCAAAATTTACTTGAGTAAAAGTGCAAAAGTATCGGCATGAAAATATACTAAAAGTGCCGAAAGTAAATGTACTCATTATGCAGCATTGTGAGCTTGTAGATCGGCTATTTTTAAATGGACGAAATCTATAGGGCTGAAGTGGGGTAACGTATGTTTTGTAATAATAATCCAAATCTACCTATAGTAACTAAAGTTGTCAAATAATTGTAGTGAAGTAAAAAGTATAATATTCGTCTCTGAGATATAGTGGATGAATAGAAGTAAAAGTACAGAAAACTGGACATACTCAAGTAAAGTAAAATAAAATACCTCAAAATTAGTACTTGAGTACTCCTACCACCACTGCTGCAATCAAACTTCCAGAAAGCACCCGATGACCCACCCAAAGCTCACAACTTGCCATGGAACTAGGCTAGCCTTTTATGCTGTTTGCTAGGCTCATTACGTACAGTAGCTTCAGACTGGAGGCCAAGGCCATAATTTACACTGTAGTACAGTACAGTGTCGCTTGGGAAAAACAACTTATCTGTCACGTCATAGTCTGACCCGTTGTTAGCTCTTATGTAGATCAGTTACAGTAGACTGTATGATATATTGTACCACGAACAGCAAAAATAAATAGAAATGCTGATCTACAAGCTTACAACGGGTCATGATGCAACCCATAGTGCGTTAGATCAGTGGTTCTCAACCTTTTCAGGCCGCGACCCCCAAGATAATCATTTTTAATCATTTTTACCCCCCCGACGAGCATTAAGAGTTGAGGCATTACATTTGGTATGACACGGTTCTATTGTGAAAGTAGCAGATCTACATCTGCTATGTAGCGTTGCAAGGTGTTGTGAGCATGTAGATCGGCTATTTTCACAATTTCTACCTCTAATATTTGACAATTTGGCCAATTTAATGTGTCATTTTAGAGGTATTAAAAATTCCTTAAATTGTCAGTTTAGAAATGTTCAGATACCCTCTATAGACTTTAAAGGAGCTATAGTCAACTTTTTCATTGTAGGGCCGACACTTTGTTTACATCCTAGTCTATAGACTAGAATGTAAACAAAGTGTCGGTCTGACAATGGCCAAAATAATAAATTTATCATTATTTTATGCTTTTTGTGGTCATTTTTGAATAGAAACACATATATATGAAGCTTATTTTTTTATAAAATATTTTCGAAACATTATTTTTATTTTAGCATTCGTTTTTCAAGAAAAAGTTGACTATAGCTCCTTTAACTTTATATTGGTTTGTTTACTGTTGAGTGTTGCACATTAAGTTAATCGTCTGGGGACCGCCCAAAATAATTTGGGGGTTCCCCTGGGGGTCCCGACCTACAGGTTGAGAACCACTGCATTAGATCTGCTGCTTTCACTAGTTTCGAAGATTTTGAGATTTTTTAAAACGGTTTCACATTAAAATGTTATCCTTTTTGACATTTGTTCATTCATTCTTTCAATTTCTTGAACATGCTCGCCTATAATGACACCCAAATACGGATGGCAGGTTTTAAAGCGGTTAAGCTGTAGGCTAAATCATTTGAGCATTCAAGTAATACACTTTGGAGGAGACCTTGAAAACCAGTTAGTCAGATTTATTGATGTCAAACATTGTGGCTGGAACTTAGTGGCAATGGGTGTGGCCATGATGAGTGATGGGGTGCAGTAACCTGGAGTCATGCATTCGGCAGAGGCTGGCAGATCGTTGTGAGAGCATATCATAACAGTATGGTTAACACTGTAGCAAACAAGCTAGAAGTATGAAGTATCTGTGGGTCTTTCCGAGCTACGTGGAAGGAAGTTGAGGGTCCAGGCAAGCTTTCAATGATGTCCATTTGGTTACATATCTCTGCTCTCATGTGCTTGCCAGCCTTGCGGTTCCTCTTCTCAGCTCTTCTCAGCTTGAAACTTCTTAATTTGTTGCACAGTGTCATTAAACGCCAGGGTTAGGTCACTTAATTGTTCACTCGAGAGAGAACACATCTTGTGGTGGCTATCTCCAGTTGAGCTCCCACAGAGGTTAAAGTTTCAAAAAGCATTCTCTGTTGCTCATGTCCATGTGAACTCCCCTCCTCGTCACTGTCACTGTCCGAGCCTGGGTCATCGCAGCTGCTTCCTGCTGGGCTGCTGTAGATCGTTCTTTTTCTGTGCCTGGCCCTACCCACATGGCTCCAGCTGCGGGTGAAGGGAAGGAGCGCGGATGGATGAAGAGGAAAGCGGTGTCTCTTCACATGGAGACAGGTATGACGTCCCATCATGTGGAGACATGGCTGCGCACCCCTCAAGAGGGCTAGTCAACTTCTGTGCCTCTTTAAACAATAGGTCTAACACAGCAAGCTCTACCTGACGCTTCTTTTAAGTTTTTCCTGTTTTGTCGCCTGCCTTAAAAGTACGGACTAACACTTGCATTGTCTTAACTCAGTTGCCGCCACGGCCAGAGGAACCCGAAAAAACGCCGCTGTTTCTCTCCGCCAGGCCCGAGGAATGATATATCTCGAAAGCCGCTGCTACCCGACTTCTGCCCCTGTCATAGTAGGCACCGCAGTGATAAGCTCCACCGTGGTGTAGTCTTTTTAAGTCATAAAACTACAACATTACGTCATTACTCGCGGTGAAGTGCTTTCCACCGCTAACCTGACACATCTCTCTGTTTTTACTTTCAGACATATCGACCCATCACCCCGTTCACTGATTGGTCGATCTAGACCAGTCACAGTGATAGGACTTCACCGTGACTGACTATATGGCCTCCACTTGTTTTCTCACTTCAGGTGGATAGCTTATCACCTACAACTTGCGGTGATATCACCGCAGACTCTGATAAGGGCTTTCCGCTTCCTCATTCACATCCATTCTATCTGGCTGCGGTAAAATGGCTTTTTCTTCCTTTGTTTTCCCCACATCGCTCGTTTGGTCACGAACTCTGGTGCAGTAAACCCGCCCCCTTCTCACAAGCCCCACACACAGAGACACACACACACACACAAACACACGCATACACGCACACAGGCACGCACACACACACAAACACGCGCACACACAGACACAGACAAAGACGCACACACACAAACACACGCACAAACACACGCAGACACTCAACCCACACGCACACACACACACACACCCACACACCCACACACACAAACAAACACAGAGGTCACACAAAGTGGAGGGATAGAAAAGAGGATACAAATGTTCAATGGAAAAACCCCGAATCATCCTAGCCCAAGTAGAAATCAAAATAAATTGACGAGCTATGATATTAAGAAATAACAATTTAACAACACAAAACCAACGACACGCCGAGTGTTAACCATTGAACAGATTTAACCGAAAAGAGAGAGAGAGAGAGAAAGGACAAACAGTTGAGGGGGGGGAGGAATAAGCAGGGCCTAACACAGACACACAAGCGCAACACTCAAACAATATAACCAACTACAACCTCAACTCATCATTCCACACTTTCACACATCACCTCATCACCAAAGTGACTGAATCTACACTGTCATCTGAGCCTATCACCCTAAGTAACAAGGAAAACTGCACAACACATTAGTGACTAAGCAATGTCCATCGGAGTCCCATCAGTTCACTCTCCACAGCGCCATCAAGTCCTTCTCCGTCTTCGTCATCAAAGCTTGCACCTCCCTGTATCTGAAATTCACCCCAGGTAGAGGGGGAAAAAAAATCCCACAGGTTTGCTCTTACTCACAGCTAAAAGTCCACCCAGCACTGTCTGCCAGGGTCACAGCTCAAAATCGTTGACTTGTTTCACAAGCTCACAACACAGGCAGGTTTCAATGATGTCCAAAGGCTTTATTGACAGGCAGCATAGCATCAGCAGACAGCATCTCTTCCTGAGGCTCTGGGAGCCCTCAGTTCCACACCCAGATCTCCCACACCAGTTCTAGCTTTATTAGTCAAAACCACATATGTATTTAGGCCTAGACATCATGCTTGTGGCTGGGTCCCACCCCAAGGTAGTCTTCTCCCATTGGTCTATGAGGGAACCTAAATATCTTAAGCACAACCCCCTCAGCTCTCCTCAGAGATGATTAGATCAACAGAGTGTTGGTTTAAACCCAGCCTATTTGGGATATATCTAGTATAGGGTTTTAACACAAGTTATGTTACAAGTATGTCAGCATGTTAATTTACAAAGTAATATTATACTGAAAAGAATAACCCACTATAGGAAGATGTGTGCATGTCAGGCTTGGTCAGTCTGTAGACAACTCCACTGCTGTCTCTGCATCCGTTAACACATGTCAGTACCTGTTTTGCCCTTAAGCAAACACTTCTCTGTGGTCGAAGAATGTCCACTAAGTAATAAACTCAGCAGGTATCAGCTTTGGACTGTCTTGGTTGATCTAAGATAACAGAGACAATAGACAAATGGACCCTAAAAGTGCCACCAGGCTTACATGCCCCAACAGAACGTTTTGTGTTCAGCTATTTAAGCCTACTTTGTGCCTAATATTGTACGGCAGGATACCACAGGGGCTTTGAAAAGAATCCAAGCGTCTATTAGAGAAGGGAATAATAACAATGACATGATGAGCAGGCTGACAGAGTGACTCGCCTGATGCAAAGGAGGACAGTTCATCTCTGCTTCAGAAAAGCACAAAAGAACAAAAGATAGTTCTCACTGAAGAGAACAAAAAGTTTAAAACTTTAAAGTTTTCAACCCATTAAGACCCGAGGCTGATTCTACAAATTCCTAGCAAATCAGTAGCCCTCTCACTTTCAAGATTTAAAAAAGCTGATCTACAAGCTCACAACGCTCACAATGTCCATGATCATAAATCTTGTATGGGGGGTCCCCTTGCACAATATACATATTCATTTGAGGTGCTCTAGACAGTACTGTACAGTACTGCAATCAAACACACATGCACACGCTCACACACGCTCACACACGCTCACACACACACACACACACACACACACACACACACACACACACACACACACACACACACACACACACACACACACACACACACACACACACACACACACAACCATAAGACGCCTAAGGGCGACAAGCGCGCACCATGTCTTGGCCATCTGGCCAGTGATGTATATCGGACCAGTTACCCATACTGTACTGGTACCCATATATGGAGATCCATGTACTGTATATGGAGATATGCTGTGAGACCCCAAACATGCTTACTCAGTTATTCGTTATTCGTTATGTTAAGTCCTATGACGTCTATGACATCTGACGACATACATACAATCCCTTTTATGCCCATCCCTGTCTGTAGAAGCCACACAGATATGGGCTGTCTTCCTCCATATATGGGCATTACCATATGAATTCCTGTTAGATATGGGCTTAATATTGATGACATCCGGGATCTCCATATAAGGGCATAAAAGGGATTCTGTTAGTGTGGTTCCCCTGACATCACAGTGATGTCAGAGCGTGATGTCAGAGCGTCAAACACATAGACCGTAAAAAAACGTACACAGACGGACGGAGACATGATGTGCCGTTTCTCATACTAAACTGCAACCTACGGTCGCAATGATGACGTACAGTGACGCACAGTACAGCACAGTACAGTACAGTACAGTACAGTACAGTACAGTACAGTACAGTACAGTACAGTACAGGGGGCGGCATAGCTCAGGGGTAGAGAAACCGTTATTAGAGCACGAAGGGTTCCCGAAGGGTTCCCAGTTCGAATCCGGGCTCCCCCTGAGTGAATGTCGAAGGGTCCTTGGGCAAGACTCTGAACCCCTAGTTGCTCCCGGTGAGCAGGTTGGTGCCTTGCATGGTTTCCTCTGCCACCGGTGTATGAATGTGTGCGTGAATGGGTGAATGTAATGCACAATCTCTGTAAAGCGCTTTGGATAAAAGCGCTATATAAATGCACCATTTACCATTTACAGTACAGTACAGTACAGTAAGGTCTAAATGCAGTGTTCTCATGCTGTGGCTGTGCGGCCAGCTGTTTCATATGCATGCATGAGCCATTATCAAGCCCTGTGAGACTGTGGCGGCGTGTGCTGACAGGCCGGAACACACACAGACCGCTGGAGCTTTGGTCCCATGCAGCCAGATCCCAAATAAGCTTCAACACAATGTGTTAGCACTAGCAGGCAACAATGAAATGAAGCGTCATTTCATTTCATGAAATTTAGAAAGGTCAACAATCTTAATAGCAAGCCTAAAGATCTACAATCCAAGATCTACAATCCAAGCGTTGTGAGCTTCTAGAGCGGCTATTGTGCATCTCTCAGTATTAGCAACGTGCTCGTAATGATTTGGGATGTATACAGATGGACAATAATGTACTGTCATTGATTATTGTATGTAATAATAAGAATGAACAAGGGTTTATTTGTCACTTACTCATATACAGGTACAAGCAGCTAAATGTTGCTTGCACTGCAATATCGCTATACTTACTCACTCTATGTTCCACAAAGAGCTACAGTATAGGCTATAGCCTCTCTGGAAGGTAGTAATGGCTATATTTATTTTTGCAAGTTAGGACTCGCAAAACCCAACAACAGTTCAAGTCATTGTAGATGTAGATTTCATCCAGCAGATAAGATGTAACAGGAAACCAAAGCAAACAGTCAGTTGTCTTAGAACATTGCTTCTCGCCACTTTCCAGCTCTGCTGTGTTTTGTTCTTTACCTGCAGGCGTATTGACTGCGTTCTTCAGTTTAGCATCTTCTACAGCCGTGGGTTGAAGCCAGATCGAGCGCACAATGCAACAACAAACCCGTGAGAAAACAGTACAGGCCCCGGGGCGCACAGCAGCACACAACTCATCCATTCTAAATACAACGTTTCCACCTTGCCGGGGTTATTTTTAGACACAGTGTGTGGGCTTTTTTTCTCTCTTCTCTCTTTTGCTCTGATTGAGGCCATGATGACAAAGCTAAATTATCCATACAAGAGTGGTATATTTCAATACATCCAAAATGATGTGTGTGTGTGCATGCAAAACAGTATACTATCATTGCTGTCGGGCACAAACCTCTTCATCATGCTACAGTGTCAAACAAAAGTATCAAAAATAACCGACCTAAATGCTCACAAGGCATTGCATCGTGACGAGTTTTGAGCTTGTAGATCTGCTATCTTTGCTATTTTGGAAAACGTAACAGTTTTGGACGTACATTATGAGTATTTCCAACTGACAGCAAGGCAAGGCAATTTTATTTGTACAGCAGCGATATACATTTTGAGTGTATAGGGATAAAACTCCACAATGCTACGGCTGAAATCCTTCATTACGGCTTCTGTGATAGGATTTCAAAGCCTTAGCATGGGGGTGTCTAAATATAGTATATTTCAAGACATACAAAACAAATAGCTTAAAATATATCGTTGTGTATTGTAACAAATATCCTTTGGTCCATTTTTCATTCATATATTTTGTATCAGGGCAGGGTTATCAACAGAGACAAGTGTCCGTGGCAAATTTGAGCTTTTCGTTTTTACTCAACCTTTGAATGTTCTTATTTTGATCATAAGACCCAATTACTGAATGTCAATTCTCCAGGTTTTCTTCAGAATATGTATGACACTGATTTACTACGACACTATGACACATCATTCCACAAGTCCACAATAGTACTAGTGTTTCTCAAATGTTTTATTTGCCACCATAACTCTATGAGTGTTCAAATGGAACCAAATTTTGGTTCCTGTTATGTTGTCATTCTCTTATTGTCGTTCAGGACTGTTATGGTCATTTAGGTCTATCTCTTTGTGTTTCTGGTAATATTATTGTCCGCTCATTTTGTATGTCTGTGACAAAAATGGAATTTTGACAAAAATGTCCACCACAAGCCAACATTGCAATGATCCCTGATTTTGAAGCATAGGCCACATGTGAAAAAAATATATATATTCTAGATCTCTGCAGTAAGGCACTCCACATGGTCAATACTAAAGGTTCAAAATCCTTCATTAATGCTACCGTGACAGGATTTCAAAGCTTCAATAGGAATCCTGGAGCCATAATCCTCAACGGTCAATAACTGAGCTGTGTAGCCATGACAACAAGGTGTAGATTTGGGGGGTTTTGATCATAGTGTGTGTCTATATTTAGCAGAAGGACCCCTTGCTGATCAGAAGTCCCTGGAAGCTGTGGGCTGAGAGGAGGAGCCGGTGCAATATGAGGACGCCTGCTACATTCTTCTTGTATTCTACATTCCCCTCTTCCCCTCTACATCCAATGAGTTGGCTGGTGTTAGCTTGTCACCATTGGTGTGTGAATGTGGGAAAGTGAGGATGCTGGCGTCGACTGTTCGCCGCGTCACCTCACAATGTACGAATCAATGAAAAGATATTGTAAAGCGCTTGGTGTACATAGAAAAGTGCTATTAAAATGCAATTAATAATGATTAAATAAATACAAAATTCAGTAACACTCTTCGCGCTTCAAAAACAGACGATCTACCAGCTCACAACGGGTCGCATCGCAATTTTTTTTTGTTTGTTTGTTTAAAAGTTAAAGATCTACTATATATTCTGAAAATAATCACTGTTTGCTATAGTTTATACAGAGTCAATCCAGCTCTTTAGAAACCGAAAGTACATTTTCAAACGGGTTACTTACTGTTTCCCATTGTGTTGCGCGATCATTGTTGTGTATTGGCTGCATGCTAGCCACTCACTGCAATCACTGTTCTGTTACTGACTATGTGCAGTTGCTCTCTCTCAAACCGATCAACTAGGTGCCAGACAAGCTGATACACAACAAATCATTGACCTGTGTATAATGGCTGTGGGTGTGAAATAAGCTCGGGCTCCTCGAATAAAGTGCTGCAGCGCAATATATGGAGAAACAACGTTTTTCTCCTGTCAGTTAAAGTGAGAAGTAGGATCACAGAATGCATAGGAATTGTAATCAAGGATCATAAGTAAACCAAGAACAGTCAAAACAGAATGAAAAAAAATAAAATACAAATCTGTACAACAAATGACCTGGCATCTATCTGCATAACATGCCATCTAAATGACATTTTAACCTAAGACTGAAAGGTCATCAAGGCTAGGGCAAGAGCTACTTGCTGAGTTTTCTACTCCACTCACAGTTAAGTGTGAATGTGTTGCTGCTGCTGAAGGCATGTCATGGTACTTATCGAGAGACTGCAGGTCGTGAATGCTGAAGCACTTAAGCAAACATCAGCAGGCCCATCTCAGCGCCACTAGAGCATCGATCTTCCTGACGGAAAAATGAACTTGTCCTGCAGTGCAGCGGCAATGTGGATCGCATGTTTATGCATGTTTATGGACTGGAGGGAAATGTGCAAATGTGTCCCGCTACCGGAGGATTTACAGTATGTGGGAAGGCGACAGCTAATGGCATTGAGTGTTCGCTCTCAGCCAAACAAAATCATGGCATATAGGTCTTCATGATACCATAAGCATATCACTCAGTACTCTATGGGTATAAGTAACAGTGCTTCCGCCATTTGTGGCGGCTACCAACTATGGTACAGTATGTTTGTACATTCTCACTGAGGAGTTATGGTATTTTGTGTCCTTTGCAATGAGTTCTACTATTCTGTCATATCACACGCACGCACACACACGCACGCGCGCGCGTGTACACACACACACACACACACACACACACACACACACACACACACACACACACACACACACACACACACACACACACACACACACACACACACACACACACACACAGTATAGGTATCATACACCCTCCGCTCTTCATCGAGACTTTATATAGTGTAGTGTGAGCGCTAAAGAAAAACAATTAATCATGGTCATCAGGTGTGATGGAGATTGATTTGCAGAGCTGCATGGCGACGGGTCAGTCAATCAGTCAGTCACACTGGGTGGATGGAGGAGTAGGGGGATAGTTGCAGTAACTCACCACAGGGTGGATGGAGGGGGGACAGAGTGACATGGGGGCAGGGGGACAGGGGGACAGGGTGAGGGGACGGTGGTGGCAGTAACTCACCACAGGGTGGATGGAGGGGGGACAGAGTGACAGGGGGACAGAGTGACAGGGGGACAGAGTGACGGGGACAGGGTGAGGGGACGGTGGTGGCAGTAACTCACCACAGCGGTGGCCAGGTCGGCTCCCAGCGAGGCCCAGCTGAGGACCAGCGTCAGCACCCCGAACACCATCATCCTGCAAGGAGACACGGATGCACACAAAGGGTTGCTATTTGTTTGGAACCACTTACGGTTATCTGAAGTCCTATATATACTTAAAAGGCCACTTTTGGTTTCATTCCTACACTCTCAGATTTACACACCTGTAAGGGTCCATTTGGAACCCCCTAAAGGAATCCCCCTGAGCATCCTTGGACCCCACTTTGAGGACCACTGATTTGGTGGACCGGAGGAGTCCCAGGGTGTTATACTAGACTAGGCTTTTTGATTGAAGACTTTATTGCATAGAAAAAAAGTACAGTTTCATGACGGTACAGTTCACTGGTACAAGGTCAACTAAAAGGAGATCCTGGGAAAGCACTTGGCTTATTTACACAGGAAACCATAGAAGCTCTTGCTGGAGTTAACATTGAATGACGGACGGCCACCTACTGTTTTCGCTCTACATTAAAAAGCCTTTTTTACAGTACACTCTACGCTGTGTTCTGAGTTTGTAGATCGCCTCTTTTCACCTGATGAATAGGGATGACAGGCTTGACATCGGTAAAGCCCTGAATGGATTAGCAAGCACCTAACTATCTCCGAACTACTCTGCCCAGTCTCAACATCAACAACTTAGATCCTCTGACCAGATGCAGATACACGCCAGTTTGAGCGTGTGTGTGAGAGAGTGAATGAGACTGAGAACTCTAGCTTGCCTTCATGTGTGGGTTTGTACAGATTTGCAGCGCAGTATGTGTAATGTACGACACTGTCTTAACTTACAGTGCATCATGATGTTTGTGTGTGCGTGTGTGTGTGCGCGTGTGGTTTTACATGCTAAGCCTACATGAAAGCAAGCAGATCAATAGCCATTAGCAGATGAACACAGATCAGCATTGGTTTGGTGAAACAAATCCCTTGGAAATCCAATCCACCCCTGTTGATTAAACCCAGACATACATTGTGTGCTGGTGGTCTTATCCTCCTACCAATTAGCAGGCGAGGATGCATAGAGTAAGCTGGTGGTATTATCCTCATAGCAATTAGCAGGCATGTAGGATGCAAAGGCCACAGAAGAGGGAATCCAGGCAAAGGGAATCCAGTGATCCAGGCCGCTCTTTCAAAAAACACTGATGCTCCAGTGCATCTTTATTATAGAAACGCAGGGCAAAAAAGGAGCTAAAAAGAGCTGTCATTTGAAGCTGCATTGTGCAATATTTTTGCTTGTCACAAAGCCAGAACGGAACATGTTGAATGAAGTCTTCATTTAAACGAAACGACATAGCACATCTACAAGCTCACATTGCGTCGCATCGTGGCACATTGTGAGCTTGTAGATCGGCTATTTTCAAATGGCCAAAATGTATATAGCCTAGGGCATACAAGTGGTATGTTTTGTAATAATAATAATCAAAATCTACGAAGTAACTAGTAACTAAAGTGTTCAAATAATTGTAGTGGATAAAAGTAGAATAAGTCGATATGAGATGTAGTGGAGTAGAAGTATTGGAATACTCCAGTAAAGAAGAAATACGTCAAAATAGTACCTAAGTACAGTTCTTAATTAAATCTACTCAGTTACTTTACACCACTGGTTGTCTCTCTCTCTCTGTGTCCTCACGTTGACCTGCTGGTTGCATGACGTGAGCGCCGCTGACGCTGAGCAGAGTTACGGCTTCACAAAGAGCACAAGGCCTTCCAGAGTCCTTAGTCTCTCTCTGATTAAACCCATCAAGACTTGGAACGCAGTATTACTTTGACCATTATTGTATGCTTTAACTATTGAAAAATAGCAGATATACAGGCTCACAGCGCGGCACCGAGTGCCGCGCTGCGAGCTTGTAGATCTGCTTTTTTTTTTTTATCATGAAAATGTGTGCAAATCTTTGAATATATCTTTTTTTAAAGCGAACATTTGTAACTCTAATATTTGCTTCTCGGGAGGTCCCTGATACACAATATTTTGAGACGGGGGTCGGCGGCCAAATACCTATCATTCTAGGGGTCCTTGACATGAAAAAGTTTGAGAACCACTGACGTAGAAACATACATTTTTCAAAAACCTTAGAAGGATTTAGAAGACATATCGGGTCAAATATATTCAAAGACATTTACGATTTTTCAAAAAATAGCAGATCTACAAGCTGAGCTTGTATATCTGCTATTTTTTAATAGTTGAAGCATAAAATAATGGTTAAAGTAATAATGGGTACTAATGCGTTCCCGGTCTTAATGAATTAAAGCCAACATTAGGGCCAGATGCAGGTGGTGGGCTGGGGAGGGCGCTCTGTATTCTCTCACAGTAATGTGGCCTAAGTGACTAAAATGCTGGATGGTCCTGTGGGTGTCAATGACTATTACCGTCTCCCCTTGGCCCCTGGCAGCGTATATGCTGGTGACAACAACGTGTTTGCATTCTCTGTTTGTCTGCCCTTTGTTACTTTCAATTTCCCTCTACCTGTTGTTGTTGTGTTTGTGTGTGTGTATGTATGCATGAGGGCACCTGCTGTGAAGGTCAATTGATCACTAAAGAGAAAAATCCACAGTGGTAATTTATTAATGTGTAGTAGTAGGCTATAGGCCTACTTGTTCGACTTTATTATTGTTTCTAGAGCAACTCCAAAAGTTTTCCGCACTACCCTTTTCTGATTGGACAATATATAATAGACCATTTGTCAGCCTTCTGGTTGGTCCTTGACTGACCAACCAGCAGGCTCTTTCTACCTTGTTCTGCCCTGGTTCCGCCCTGGTTCCACCTTATATGGTTGTTTATGTTGAATTTGCTAAAACATCATTTTGCCCTTCAGTCACTACTGCACATGATCGAGATGTTCCTTTTTACTGACACCAAGTTTAAAATATGAATTGAATACAAAGAACATTAATGCGAAGCAACTGAAAAACACATTATTTCAATGGTAGACGATGGAGAGAAAGGATTTTTGTCCAACCAAGAAACGGCAACCAATGGGTGCGAAGAGGGGCAGGAATTGACAAAGGGTCAGTTGATTTGAGGATTGGTCAAGACATCACAATATCTATCTTCTAACTATAAATTAGCCAAATCTATATCTGTCTGTCTGTCTGTCTGTCTGGCTCTCTCTGTCTGTCTGTCTGTCTCTATCTCTGTGTGTGTGTGTGTGTGTGTGTGTGTGTGTGTGTGTGTGTGTGTGTGTGTGTGTGTGTGTGTGTGTGTGTGTGTGTGTGTGTGTGTGTGTGTGTGTGTGTGTGTGTGCGCGCGCGCATGTGTGTCTGCACTTACAGGAAACACAGAGTGACGTCATCCAATGGGAAAACCCTTGAAATAACCATACGGGCCAAACATAAATTAGTAATTTATCTATTTATGTCTGTGTTTGTGTCTGTGTTTATGCCCGTAGCCCATGGCCAGTAGTCAATCTATTTTTTATCTAAAAAAGTATTACAAGAGCAAATACAAGCAATGATAATTGCGTAAAGCTGTAAGGTTTGAACTAAATGTCTAGCTCAAAGAATGTGGAAGTAGTAAGATGCAAAATAAAAAAGTGGCGGAATAAATATAAAATTGGAACTAACACAATTAACTCATAATAGTTTCTTTTAATTATTGTTCTTCGTCGTCATGACTGCCAGTTCCCACCTGACGTTGTGTGTGAGTTCTGACTGCTCCAGACCGTATTGAAGAACTGCTAGCTTGGATAACGTTTTCAGGCTAGGACTCAAGTCTAAGATATACAGTTCCTTATCAAAGAGGATGATACGATCTCCTACAATGCAACAGCACATCCTATACCCTGAACTCGGGCCTTTCCCCTTGGGCACAACCTTCTTCCAGGAGAAGGTCTCTGGACTGAATTTCCACAGATCATTGAGGGTAGAATTACTCAATGAACTGTATCCACCAAATATGTACAGCTCTCCATTGTAGGTAAAGGCTGAATGACAAAAGCGTCCTTCTGAATCCAGCTGCCCAGAAGGCGTGCTCAGCCAGGAGTTGGTCTCTGTGTCAAACACTCTGATGGTGCAGGCTATGGTCCTGTTGCCTCCAAATACAAAGATCTGTGTCCCGATGATGGTGGCAGAGGGATTACCTAAAACAGGTGGAGGGGTTCCTCTGGTGTTAATTAAAGTCCAAACCATTGTGGTGGTGTCCAACTTGCACATGTCATTAAATACAGTATTCGAATTGTGTCCTCCATGAATATACATGACCTTCCTCAAGACGCAGGCTGAGTGGTACCACCTCCCTTCTGGAACAGTCCCAGAAACCTCAGGCTTTACCCATATGTGGGTGTCAATATCAAATGCATAAAGAATGTTACAGAGAGCGTCCGTGCTGCGTATAATACCTCCCCAGATGTAAACTATATCATCCATCAGCACAGCTGTGTGGTTGTTCCTGGAGGCAACCAAAACCTGACATTCTCCTCTTCCTGGTGTCACTGGGGGCAACTTCACCCAGCGCAAAGACACTGTGTTGAAGACATGCACTTCAATCTGACCTGTGTCACAGTCCCAGGCTCCTCCAAAAAATAACACTTTGTGTTCCACTCCTACAGCAACGCGACCGAATGCAAATCGCAGTCCATCCAGAGGCCCCGACCAGTAAAACATTTCTCACGCCAGCCCAGCAGCAAACCACATCAAACAGGATTCTTCAAGCGTTGCTCTCCTATTGGAGTCCTATTGTTGCAACTTATATTGGTTCAGTTGCACAAACGTCACACAAAGTTTGTCCAATCCACAAAGCCGATGCCGCTGGGGTGGACCAATGAAGGAAGCCGATGGCTGCTGATCTTCCTAATATAAATTGCTCACCAGTCCAGACAGACTCTTTTAACTCATTTAGTGCCACCCCTTTCACCACTAGAGGGCGCCCAGTGGCCATAGAAAATCCCATAGAGATATGCTGGTATATGCAGAAGCCCTGCAGCCATGACTTGCCTGAACACTTTCCTTTGTGCATGTACAGGAAGAGGATGAAGTTAGCTTGAAGTTAGCTATTGGCTACCAAGCATTTTAGAAGCCTTATTTTCGTCAACTTAGCCATGATTAAACCTTGCACACCTCATGCATGGGAAAAAAACAGAGAAGAATGAGCTCTAAAAAATCCAATGCAATCCTGGATTGCATTGGAGTGGATTTGTGCAGTTTGTTCACAGCTTTCAAACAAAAAAATCCGATTGGAAATCCGTTCAGGCATTCTTGAGATAATCGCCATTATGTTTTACATGTTATGTAAACAAACATGGCTGCCCTGTATGTTAGATGGGGTTGTATGGGGGTGGAACATGCAAAATCGCGATTGAAATCATGTTCACTAGATTTGATGGGGTCCAAAAAAAAAAAAAAAAATTCAAAAAAAAAATTTTCAATTTTTTTTTTTTTTTTTTTTTAAAGCCGAACTTGTTCGGGATCGGCACTCTGCGATACGATAATAAAGCCGAACTAGTTCGGGATTGGCACTCAATGATCCAAAAAGGACATGGTTGTGATGATGACATTGTGATGTTATTGAGTAATGATGTCATAATAATGATCACAAAATAAATCACACCAGTGCAAAGTGAGCGGTGCAAACATGACACACGTGCATATCTCCTTGTATAATACAAATAGATAAGACAGAATTTTAGAAGAACAGTATTTTCTACTCGCGTCCGTGCAATCACACTTGAAATTTCCCAAAATTGTGTCTTGCCATTTGGGACAGTGTGCTATGAGTATGACTAATAAATTCATATAAATTAAACCATTCAAGATATCTCTGAACAAAATGGAAGCACACCATTCCTGATGAAGCCAGTCGATTGTTGGCTTGAATATGTGCTGGGAAAAAAAATTGAATTCAGTAACGAGTGCAGTAGGGTGGCTTCCATATGCTTAGTTATCACGTAGGAATGTAGGTACAGTACTTAAGATGTAGGCCACGCCTTGTGTCCCGGACAAAGTCAGATGTTGGAGCTGAGCTCCTTCCAGGAGCACCGCTCAAAACTCCCTTAAATGTACACATGTGTGTGCACATGTGTTCAGGGTTATTCAGTTCTCTGTGCCCGAGGAATCGGAGATGAAGTCTGCCAGCGGCGCCAGGTGCAGACACTGGGCCAGGCTCTCAAACCAGTCGTGCACCACGTCGTGACAGCAGATGGACGGCACCGGGTGGTGGGACGTGGTGATCTTCACCAGGTCCCCGTGCCGGATCTCCTGCCGGTTTCCGGCCGTCGAACGACACCCAGGCGGTGCTCCTGGTGTCTGGCGACATGGCGATGGCGAGCTCCTCCCTGGCGGGCACCACGATGGGCCTGAGGGAGAGCGAGTGCGGGCAGACAGGCGTGACCAGGACGGCCGGCACGTTGGGGTGGACCATGGAGGCGCCCGCCGCTGCCGCGTGCGCCGTGCTCCCCATCGGCGTGGACACGATGACGCCGTCGCCCCGCACCGAGGTGATGAGGTGTCCGTCCAGGTACAGGTCCACGTTGGACAGGTAGGGCCATGGCCCACGGTCCATCACCACCTCATTCAACATCTGTAGCTGCAGGATGGCCCCCGCGCCAGAAACCTTGTGCATCGCAACCTTGACGGGGGAAACGCTGCCCTGGAAAAGAGAGGAGGCGTGCAGCAACGTCCCGTCCCCGCCCAGGCAGACGATGAGGTCTATGCGGTCCGAGATGTCGTCGGGGCCCTCTCTGAAGCCCTCTCTGAAGGCAAGAGGGGCCCTCTTGCTTCCGTCCACAGCCGACTGTGGACGGAAGCAAAGGATGGGTCCTTCAACAGCGTTGCGTCGTCCACCATGCTCCTCTCCACGTACACCATGGTCTGCTTGTCCTCCACCAGAAAGCGGCAGAGCTCTTTGAAGGGCTCCGCCAGGCTGTCGTCCCGGGCCTTTCTGATGACCAACACGTGGGCGGGCGGCTCGTTCCAGGTGAGTCTGTGGCTGGCCGGGTCCTGGACGTGCATGACCGACGTCGGGTTGGGAAGAATAAAGCGGGCTCTCTGTTTAGGAGAGCTCTCCTCCGTCTCCTCTGCCCTCTTCTCTGTGGGCGAACAAGAGAGATCCGACTAGGGCTTGTGTTGTTGACCTGGAGATCCTGGCGACTCCGTCTCCCGGAGCAGCCTTTCGTGATCGTCCCCCGGCCGCTGTGAGCTCTTTCCCTCCCGCTTTCCGCTTGGTGACGTGGTGGATGCTGGCTGGCCGCGGTGCTTGGCCACCTCTGACCCCTGCCCTGCTACCTGGCCTGAAAAGGGCCTGGGCATGGCTCTCTCCAGGGAGGCCGGAGAGCACGACCTCCAACTGTGGTCGTCCATTTGAAAATTATGTTTCTTTCTGTGTTTGCTTAAACAAGTTAAATGTTCCCAAATAGAAACTTTAATCACACACGCATGCACACACACACACGCACGCTCGCTAGTTGGTCCAGTGCTCATGCGTGTTTATGTGGTTGTGTTTGTGTATGTGGTTTATCAGTTTCTGGGAAAAATAGAGCTTATTAGGCAATGTCTGAGGGGGGCTACATCAGAGTGCACAGTTAAAAAGACACAAAGATGATTGCGTCCTTTTAGAAAAAAAAAACATATATATAACGTAACATTTACAAGCAATTAAAACCTCCCCATGGTAAGGAGATCATAAATTTGTCAACATGGGCAAGATGGCTGGTTGACTTGTTGATTGCCCTGCTAATTGTCCTGTGGGTGAATGTCCAACACACACACACACACACACACACACACACACACACACACACACACACACACACACACACACACACACACACACACACACACACACACACACACACACACACACACACACACACACACTATTATTTTAAGCCCATCTCGGATTGGTCCACAGCGACCGCCCAATCACAAGAGAGAGCACTCAGTGAGAGCAGGCAATACACAAGAAGAGTAGCCACACACAATAGGGGGCGGGGCGCCCACACTGAAAAGTAGTGGTCGCAAGACAAGAAAAGATATTAAATTAAAAAAGACATAAATCTCAGCACGTCTCTGTTCCAGAGAGACAGACTTTCATAAGGGGTACACATTATAGTGTATCATTATTTTATGCTTTAAATATTGAAAAACAGCAGATATACAAGCTCACAGCGTGGCACCGAGTGCCGGGCTGCGAGCTTGTAGATCTGCTATTTTTTATTTATTTTGAAAATTATAATTTTGACCCTGTCTTTTGAATCCTTCTAAGGTTTTTTGGGAAAACCTATTAGTAGGGTCTCAACCTGAGGTTCTGTGACCATCCTCTGGGAAGGATGGTTTGATGATTGATTTGACCTCTATGGACCCTTTATAAAAGATTTAGCTCCCAGGTCCCTCGCAGAAATGCCAGCAAAATGTTTGACAGCTAGGGTAATTTTCAGTCTCATTCACTTACTATACACTACACTATAAAGGCAAAAATGACTCCCAAAATATCTGCTTTAAGTGGGATGTGAAGGGTCAAAATAGGGGTGTTTAATTATTCTGAATCCATTGGAAGCATTTGTTTTGCATGAAAACATTCCTTGGGCCCCAAAAGCCCAAGGAATGGACCCCAAAAGACTGTGAAAATTGATGACTCATCACTAAACCATAGATTTGTTGGCCGTTCTTAGTCCAAGGAATGTTTTTCATGCAAAACAAATGCTTCCAATGGATTCAGAATAATTAAACACCCCTATTTTTACCCCTCACATCCCACTTAAAGCAGATTTTTTGGGAGTCATTTTTGCCTTTATAGTATAGTGTATTGTAAGTGAATGAGACTGAAAATTACCCTAGCTGTCAAACATTTTGCTGGCATTTCTGCGAGGGACCTGGGGGCTAAATCTTTTATAAAGTGTCCATAGAGGTCAAATCAATCATCAAACCATCCTTCCCAGAGGATGGTCACAGAACCTCAGGTTGAGACATGTTTCTATGTCAGCAATCTGGCCAGCCATCGTCAAAGAAAAGGTCCTTTTCACTTAACTGGAGCTCAGTTAGTCTGTTCTTGAGAGACTACTGTGTCAGTGGTTCTCAAACCTTTTCATGTGAAGGACCCCCAAAATGATATGTATTTGTCCACGGACCCCCATCTCAAAATATTTAGTTCCAGGGACCACCCAGAAGCAAAATATGAGTTACAAACGTTCGCTTTGAAAATACATATATTCAAAGATTTGCACACATTTTCACGACTTTTTCAAAAATAGCAGATCTACAAGCTCGCAGCACGGCACTCAGTGCCGCGCTGTGAGCTTGTATATCTGCCATTTTTCACTGGTTAAAGCATTCAATAATTCTAGGCCTAAATGGGTTAAATTAAAAAATACATAAATCTCAGCAGTCTCTGTTCCAGAGGGACAGACTTTCAATTAAAGGCATTTTTATTTAGACTAAAGGCATGTGATCGCTGTTTTGTTGTCTCCGCCAGGCCGAAAGTCATGGAAAGAGTATGTTTTCGTCCGAGGCCAATGTTTGCAAAACACATTTCTGTACACTACTACAAATTCTTTCCACAAATCATGCAAATCGGTGGACAGTATTTCTATCTCCGATTACCATATTCCATTCTAGAATATAGCTAAATTTGGCTTCCAAAATTTGCAGGATTGCTCAGTTTTGAACAAAATGCCTCAAATCATGAACACAGTGTGGTGAAATTGGGCGAAATGTGAAATCTCTATAGTCATGTGATCAAGACCGATCTGTTCGATATGTCATATTCCATCCTAATTGACTAATATTGGCACCCAAAGTTTGCAGGATTGCTCCATTTTGAACAAAATGCCTCAAATCACGAACGCAGCTTGCGATTACCGTGTCATTTTCCACACCTATTCCCTAGGTCAAGGAACAAATGCCACCTTTTTCCCATTGGACAGTTATAGCGCCTTTTGTAAAACCTTTTTTTTTAAACAATGCCTCAAATCATATATGCAGCGTCCGATTGCCGTGAAAGGCCTAAGATTGGTGAAGAAGACATGCCACCCTTTTCACATTGGTCTATCATAGCACCACCAGGACGCCTGAGCTGGCGGAAACCTGTGCTCGGAAGAGTTCAAAAGTAGTGAAAATAGCAGATCTACAAGCACACAATGCGTTGACGCACTTTCTTTCAGTATGTCTGTCATAATCCTTAACCCATATTGCGTGGCTACATGCAGTTTGTGTTTGTAATGTGTGTACTGTATGTGTGCTTGTGTGTTTGTGAACACCACAGGTGCTAGATTGCTGAACCTGCATGTATGGAAAAAGGTGGTCCGAATGAATACAGTATGTGAACGCCACAGCTGCTAATGTATCATGGCCAATCAAATTATGCCAGCTGTGAAGGACACCCTCATGTGGAGCAGATAAGAAGACAGGAACACTACTCTTCTAGAAGACCCTGACCCAGGCTCCACTGACTGACTGACCACCTCAGGCTGACATGCTGCTGGTTCCTCAACTCCTGTGCTTGCTGGGCCTCATGGCACTAGGTATGTTAACATAAGTGTTCTTCAAAAGGCTGTATAGTACTACAGTATATGGTTCCATATTGTTCCATGTGGTGTATAGTGTATCTACAAGCTCTGACTGTGAGCTTGTAGTTCGGCAAGCTTTCACAATATTTATCTGTGGAACCAAGTCAAACTAAATATGATGCCTCAACTCTTACAATTCCAAGTGGTTGTCAGGGTCCCCAGTTCAAATAGGATTTTTGTCTTGAAAAGTTTGGGGATCCTTGCTATCGTTCCATGGTAGTGGGTCTTTCTTTCAAGGACCCCCAGTTTGACATACATTATACATTCAACTGCATACCCCTACACTGTAAAGTGATAATTTTACACTCAGAGTCACAAAACTGTAAGGGTCCATTTGGTTCCCAACTTATAGGCTAAATCTTTTAGCTGGGAACCCCCTGGAACACCCTCGAGTGCCCCTGGGGGTCCCCGGACACCACTTTGAGAACCACTGCCTCATGGTTCATATAGAGCCATATGATTGCAGTTTATGTCTAACCTCTATATGTAGTCCACCTGCTGATTTAATTTATGCTCTTAGATTATAGATGTGCAGATATCTTTAGATTTTTCTTTTGATTTCCCTGGGTGTGTGCGTGATGTGTGTGTTTGTGTGTGTGTGTGTGTGTGTGTGTGTGTGTGTGTGTGTGTGTGTGTGTGTGTGTGTGTGTGTGTGTGTGTGTGTGTGTGTGTGTGTGTGTGTGTGTGTGTGTGTGTGTGTGTGTAGGCACAGTGCACGCCAGTCCCTCTGCTGCGTTCAAGCTGGAGCGTGGAAACTGTCCAATGTTCTGGTTCAGCTTCAACGGCCGCTGCTACAAGTTCACACCTTCAGACCTGACCTGGAACGAGGCAGAGAAGAACTGCCTGTCTCAAGGTGCCCACCTGGCCTCTGTCCACAGCCCGGAGGAGAACACCTTCGTCCTGAACCTGATCCGGAACTTTGACCAGTCGCCCGGACCCACCTGGATTGGACTGAACGATTACTACGTGGAGGGTAACTGGCTGTGGTCCGGTGCACAGTGTGTGACAACACACTGTGGACCTCAGTGGTGTGACTCTGTATGTTCTCTCAAATATCGTTCCGTTTGTGTACTGCGTACAAAAACATCTTGTTGAGTGGAATGTGTGATTCAGCCCATTGATCATGGGTAATGGGTCTCCACAATAAAAGTGCCTGAAATATAATCTGTGTTAATGTGTTTACTGGTGCCATCATTTCAGCTGTCTCCATTAGTGATTCCATCAGATTTTGATTCTCTGAATGCGCTTCATTCAGAGAATCAAAATGTGATGAACTTGAATAGTGAAGAAAAGGTTTTGAACTCTTGGACTTGAACGCTTGGACTGCGAGCACAAAGCAGTTAAGTCTGCAAACAGGTAAGCTGTCCAGTGGCTCCATGAAAGTGGCTGCCTAGAAGACCAACCAACCATTCTGTGAATCCATAGCTCTGCACATGTACTTTAAATGCTACGATCTGCACGGTAAAAAACTCAGTGTTAATTCAACCCAGAAGAGCGTAAAAATGGAACCAAATGGACCTGTCTTCTGAGTTGAATTAACACTATATACTGCATGTGCTTTACTGTGTACTGCAAGCCGGTGTTCATTTTGTTGACTAAAACTATGACGAAAAATGTTTCTCAACTACATTTTTTAACTGATGAAAACTGAATAAAAACTATGCTACAATGACTTAAATAAAGACTAAAATGTTAGGGAGGGACTAGTGGAGAAGAGAGCCAGTAGAACAAAAAGACAAGTCATTTTATGTTTGGTTGCAACCTGAAAATAGCAGATCTAGAAGCTCACAACGACTCGTTGTGAGCTCGTAGATCGGCTATTTTCAGCATGCAACCAAGAGTAACATCTGCCATTACGACGCCATCAAGGCCTAACTAAACTAACTCTAAATCAAAATGTGCTGTCAAAATCAACACTTCTGCAAGCTATTGTGTACTTCTCACACTTTCAGTATAATCATACACACACGCTGCGAGCTCTGACTGTGTGTAACATGGATATGGGAACCTAAAGGCCAGAAGAACCTAATCTGCTTGAAATTCCTCCCACAATTTCCACTGCAGCGGAATGGAGCAGCAAAACCCTGGGAGGTTGGACTCACATTTCTGTGTGTGTGTGTGTGTGTGTGTGTGTGTGTGTGTGTGTGTGTGTGTGTGTGTGTGTGTGTGTGTGTGTGTGTGTGTGTGTGTGTGTGTGTGTGTGTGTGTGTGTGTGTGTGTGTGTGTGTGTGTGTGTGTGTGTGTGTGTGTGCGTGCACGCGTGCATGTGCGTGTGTGCGTGCGGTACAGGGTTGACCTGGCTCGAACCCGGGCCTGATGGATGTAGAGAGACAGAGTGAGGCTTGGGTGGGTGAGCCCACTCTGAAAACATACTCACGAATGGGGGAAGAAACAACTAAATCCCCCAACAAATATTGTACACTTTGGCTGCAGGTACAGCACAGTGCGTGTGTGTGTGTGTGTGTGTGTGTGTGTGTGTGTGTGTGTGTGTGTGTGTGTGTGTGTGTGTGTGTGTGTGTGTGTGTGTGTGTGTGTGTGTGTGTGCGTGCGTGCGTGTGCGTGTGTGTGCGTGCGCGCGGTGTGCTTGTGAGTTCATGCATGAATCTGCCTTTATCTGAATCTGCCTGCTGTTAACCAATGTTTTAAACTGTTAAATGTTTTTTTTTTTTTTTTTTACATGCGATCTAACTGCTCACAACACATTGCAAAGTGACATGTTGTGAGCATGTACTGTACAGTACACAGGCTATTTTCAGTGCAGGACTCAGTCGTATGACAAAGTATAAACCATGTGCTTATGCAAGTGGCTAAAGAACCACAGTCGTACGGTCCACACCGCTAAGTGGCTTATATACATCCTTGCTTACAAACGAAAACAGTTCTGCTGCTTGCATAAGATTCTGTTTATGCATCGGGTGGGAGGATTCAAGTCAACTTCAAGATACATAGGAGTTGCAGTACGTAGGCTCAGCTCTCTCATTTAAACTTTTTTTCTGACCAAGGACCCCGTCTGCAGCTGATAGAGAGATGAAGCGGTCCCTGCTTCATCGACGAACAACTTTTTAATAGATTCCATAGATGGCTTCATAGACTTGTTTGACAACACTATCATCAGTGTTGTTGTGTCAATTAATGTTTTTTTTTAAATTATTTTACACGTTATCTTTTCTATTACTAATGTTGTATGTTCACAGACATTTAACCACTTAAACCTTCAATGCTCTGCTTCTCTGCCTCTATACCAAACCTCTTTGAAAATAAAAGATCTACAAGCTCACAACGCCTCGCGCCTGGAGGCGGTGTAGTTCTGCTACTTTTGGCTAATGTTCCCCTAAGAATAAGAATGCTATAGGGATGAAGTGTTTAATGTAAAAACACACAACTTTGGCATGTCATGTCTTGCTGTGCTCATGATGTCTTGGATATTCTGGTTTTGTATTCTTTGCTTTTGTCTCCCACATTGCAAGCTTTTATGACTTCTGTTTATTAAAGGCTAGTCTACTTTAACATCTGGGACAAGTCCTAAATTATACTACGTGTCATGTTCTGAGCTTGCAGATCTACCACCCTATATTGACATGCCCAAAATCGGGACAGCAGTTTCAAAGTGGTTGTGTGGTGTTCCTGTTAAAAAATAAATAAAAAAAGAATAAGAGAGTATGTGTTTGTGTTTACTTTTATTCCCTCCCTCATTGAACTAGACCAGGGGTTCTCAAACCTTTTTAGGCCGTGACCGCCAAAATAAACATATATGAACTGGGGACCCCCACCCTGACAAGCACTTGGAATTGTAGGTATTACGTTTAATGTGCATGTAGATCTGCTATTTTCACAATGTTCGCCTCTTGCTTACTTAATATTTGACAGTTCGGCCAGTTTGGTATTGAAACGGTCTTGAAAATCCTTAAATTGTCACTTTATAAATGTGCAGATACCCTGTATACACTTATGTTGTTGTTTTTTTTACCGTGGAGAGAGCCATTTTTTTTTTACATTAAGCTAATTATCTGGGGACCCCACAAAATAATTTGGGGACCCCACTTGGGGAACCACTGAACTAGACATTAGTGGCGCATGTACTCAAGTAAATACTTGCGTACGTGCCACCGGGCCAGGAAGCACTCGGGACGACTGCTGCGCTTCTAATCCATGTCAGTTTCACACTTGATTTAAAGCAGGTCAAGTGTGTTAAGCTATAAGGGGGTCCGCGGGAAGTGGTGCTGTGTGTGGATCTGTCTGTGACTGTGTCTCTGCACGCTGCTTCAAGCACATCGTCCCCTGGGGGGCTGTAGTGAGAGGTCAGCCCACTGTGCCAGAACCACGGCTGACAGGGCAAATACAGAGAAATACTGCACCACTGACCAGGGACATGCTGGGCCCCTGATTCAGCCCGGGAAAAAAAGAGTTGTAGAGGCCCTCATTGCGCGCTATAGAGAGAGATCTCTCTCTATAGCGCTGCTGCTACTCAAAGATTTGCCATTTCAGATCATGACAAGTGACAAGCCAGTGGGCCAATTACATGAGTTATATTTCGTCATTGTCGGGTGGAAACCTTGTATGTCCAAAACCATTTTTAAAATGATTTAAACTAGTGAAAACAGCCGATCTACAAGCACAGGTGCGAGGCGTTGTGTGCTTGTAGATCAGCTGTTTTCACTACTTTTGTGCGACAGCCTTGTATGATGAAGCAGGGCTTTGCTTTGCGAAAAAATGTACAAATTTGAAACTTGGAGATACAAGGTTTCTGCCCGACAGTGACGATTTACTTTGTTGGACGCCCAGCCCCCAAAATGGAACGAAGGCCGACATTTTATTTTAATTTTTTTCCTAATGGCCTGGACAGGCCTGGACAGGCCGGGAATGAACCGGCCGTTCGGGAGTTGTCCTGCTTTTCCCAATGGCCAGCACGTCCCTGACACTGACTTAAATACAGAGAAATACTGCACCACTGACTTAAATACAGTGAACTGCATGTGTTGGGCAATATTACTTCGGAAAGTATTTAATATTATGTTACTTATTACTCCATTAAAAAGTAATATTATATTACTTATTATTATGTATCATTCAAGAGTAATGTATAAGGGCGAGGTCGCGTTTCGCCCTTAGGCGTCTTACTGGTATATTATATTACATATTATATAACTTTTATTTTTACATTTTTTCTTTTTTCAAAAATCAACCAAACAGCAGAACTAAACATATTGAAGACAGCCGATCCACTTAGGAATATGAAGGTTCCCGGTTTGATGCCCGGCTCCCCCTGGGTTGAAGTGCCCTTGAGCAAGGTACTGAAGTGACTGAAGCCCCAACTGCTCCGGATGAGAAGGTTGGTGCCGTGCATGGTTTCTCCTGTGTATGTGTGTGTGTGTGTGTGTGTGTGTGTGTGTGTGTGTGTGTGTGTGTACTCGTTTTTGTGACATACAGAGGTCCTCACAAGCATAGTAGAATTGGAAAAAATAGACAAAGTGAGGACATTTGCTGGTCCTCACTAAATTTAGGGTTACGGTTAGGGGTTAGGGTTAGGTTTAGGGTTAGGGTTAGGGGTTAGGTTTAGGGATAGAGGTTAGGGTAAGGCCACAGGACTTGCATAAAAATTCTAAGTCTAAGTCTATGTAATGTCCTCAGTATGTAGCAAAAACGAGTATGTGTGTGTGTGTGTGTGTGTGTGTGTGTGTGTGTGTGTGTGTGTGTGTGTGTGTGTGTGTGTGTATTGTAAAGCACTTAGGATGACTGACTTAAAGATAGTGAACGCACAGCTCACCGTGTTTGGTTTGCCCACAATGTTTACTGCAGACAGACAGACAGAGTCCCCCCATAGTGCTCCCTCTGTGTGCAGCACTAAGCTGGGTGAAGCTGAATTAGTTCAAATTATCTCATTATCTCCGCTGTTCTCACCACATCTGTTGTTTCGTGAATCACGAGCAACAGTGAGTTACATAACTGCACGCTCAGTGCCTCAGAGGGACTGTTTGGAACCATCACAACCGTGCGCATCCAACCTGCCCACCTGTCACGATGGCGTGCGCAACGATGTGGCCGCTAGCTGGCAGACAAGACACACACTTTCATATCACAACCTTACCATATTGACTCATTTAGGCCTGAGGCCGATTCTACAAATGCCTTCTAAATCCTAACAGTTTTCTGAAAAACCTTTGTTGCCATCGTTGCCGTCGGGCAAAAACCAAATCTCCAAATATTACGTAAGAAAGAGGCAAACATTGTGAAAATATTGTTCAAATATTGAACCCAAAATATATATATATAAAAAACAGTTTGGCTGTGGGCCAGTTTTGTACGTACGTGGTGAGCAGCCAGCGAGACTGCTTGGCCAGACCCAGACAGGCCAGCAGGCAGATGCCCAGATCCAGGATCAGCAGCAGCAGGTAGGTCAACCACCTGCAAGAGAGAGAGAGAGAGAGAGAGAGAGAGAGAGAGAGAGAGACAGAGAGAGACAGAGAGAGAGACAGAGAGAGACAGAGAGAGGCAGAATGGAATCAGAGGATTAAATAATTGAACCCAAATGCTGTAGAGCTGCAGTATTTCATTCTACTGTGCACAAATTATCATCATTCTGCAGCAGCTAATTGCAGTGGTTCTCAAACTTTTTTGGGACCATAATTTACTAAACGCATATCATGATGATTAAAAAAGATAGAAAAAAATAGCGATTGAAAACAAAGTGTTTATGAAAAGGTTTACTACGGGAATACAATCAAGTGTAAAGTTTGCCCAAAATCTCATTGACTCCTGTTAAGATTATAATGCATTGAGACCACTGAAGGTGAAATATAGCGTCATCTGCTGGGCCATTAATAGGAACAGCAGGCTCAACGAGAACCGGGAAGCGAGCTTCAATTCAGTGTTGAATTTCCAGCGAACAAAGTTCGCCCCTTGGTCTGTCTGCCTCCAGACAGAGGGGCCAGTGTGAATCACACAGCACAACACAAGCAGACCAGACGCTTAATAATGAATGGAGGCAAAAGCATATGGCTGAATATTTCATACTGTGAAAGCGCACACAGGAATGCACGCAACCGCACATACACACACACACACACACACACACACACACACACACACACACACACACACACACACACACACACACACACACACACACACACACACACACACACACACACACACACACACACACACACACACACACACACACACACACACACACACACACACATCCTCAATCCACCCACCAGACTGACTCCACTATCTTTTACCTTCTGTTCCGTTTATTTTTGTTCTGTGGAACACAGTATAGTTCTCATTCTCAACCTTTCCAACCTTTTCTGGACAATTCCAAGTGCTTGTCAGGGGGGGGGGGGGGGGGGGGGGGGTCACCAGTTCATTTCGCAGTCTGAAAGGTTTGGGAACCATCATTCAAGACGGTTGCACAGATAGTGAAAATAGCAGATCTTCAAGCACACAACACCTCGCGTTGCTTGAAGATCAGCTATTTTTGACGATATATGGGCATGGGCATGTGTCAGTCAGATCTGACCAAAGTGAAAATGCAATACTCTTCATACTTTTCTCCGCAAATGTGTTAACCTTTTACACACACAAACACACACACACACACACACACACACACACACACACACACACACACACACACACACACACACACACACACACACACACACACACACACACACACACACACACACACACAGAGTGTGTGCTTGTCTCAGTGTCAGACAGAGTAAGGGAGAGGTAATGAGTCCATTAGCAGGTAGCAGCAGAGAGGAGTATTGAATTATAGCAGAACACCAGGCGTCTGCTTACAGATCAATACGAGCAGAGCAGCCAGTGACTTACTGTAGAGCTCTGAGATCAATAACACAATTATATGCCACTGATATTACACTGTACTGTACATACTCTTCTAGACCACTGCTTCTCAAATAGTGAGCCATTTGTGGGTTGCGGACACATCTTCATGGGTCACGGGTAAATGTAAAAACATTAAAAAAAATGTTCACGAAAAAAAAAAAAGTTAATCAATGATTTTTCAAAAATAGTTTTATGAATTAAAAAGAAACATGGAAAAATCTAAGAAACGTACAGGCAACCGTACATTAGAAAACAAATGTATAAGAAGTGAAAATAGCCAATCTACAAGCTTACAATGCAGCATGAACGATCTGCTCTTTTCACTAGTTTTGGTCCTGGGCAAACGTCTCGTTTCTCTTTTAGGTCTCGAGCTTAAAGGTTTGGGAATTTTCATGCCAAGGACCCCCAAATTGATATAAATGTGACCGTGGACCCCCATCTGAAAATATATTGTGCCAACGACCCCTTACAAGATTTGGAACTCACTCAAGGACCTATGGGGGTCCCCAGGCCCTACTTTGAGAACCCCTGCATTAGAACACGGACCACCATAACTCTTGAGAATGTCCAAATGGAACCACATTTGGTATTTCCTAACTATCAGTCATTTAGCTGGGGACCCCGTGGAACCCTGGGGGTCCAATTGGTGTCTGTTTGTACGTATGGCCACATTAGCCAAGCTGCACAGGACACTTAATGAAATTCACTTCACATTATTTGTGTAAATAAAGTTGCCAGAGGCGGTATTAAAGTTTCTAAGTTGGCATCATGGGCTGAACGCTACTGTGAGCCCCCTATAGATAACACACTGCTGCGTTTCAGGGCATGCATGGGGGTTAATATTAGACTCACTCACCTGGGAGTCTCTCAAGAGTTCAATATTTAAACACCTTTTTAGATCACAGCGCTATATGTCATCAGGCCTTTTAGTGCTCTGCAGATGCATGATGGATAGGCTAGGTCGCTAATGATTGCATTAGCCATATGGAGAGCATGTATGCTGCAAGACAGAACACTGCAGCCAAAGTGGCTGAAGCATCCATGAAGCCACGTCGCATGAACACTGAAGATTGACACGGGAGCAGACCTGAGTCGTCCATGCATGCAACATATGCATGCAACATGCATGCATGTAACATGCATGCAACATGCTGCAGTGAATGTGGTCACCCGCTAGTGGGATGTTGATATTTTAACCACCCCAGCGACCATATTCTGGGGGAACATACACCAAAAAATAGCAGATTTAAAGCGCACACGTGTTGCGTTGATATGTTTTGCCAAAGACAGGAGATATGGTGTTGCACCAAGTACTAGTGCAACTCTGGGTCATTTGACTACTGTAAGTATAGAGGGTCTGAGTGTCATACAAATATCATCCAAGTATTCAGCGGCACCCCTGGACTTGTATCATGGTCGGCACCCTAGGGCAGGGATTTTCAAAGTGGGTGACGGGGAACCCTGGGGTGCCGTGACAGCAGTACAGGGGTGCCGCGAGATAATTTGATAATATTTGGAATTGTTTTGTACAATTGAAAGAATATTTAGTATCATTTTAAACTTGAAGTACAAAGTAATTTTCAGTCAGTTCTAACAAGAAAGGCTATTATCTCAACATTTTCCTTGCAACATAATCACTAAAATATCGTCACTGTTGGGCAGAAACCTCGTATCTCCAAGTTTCAAATGTGTACGTCTTTTGGTAAAGCAAAGCCCTGCTTCATCATACAACACCGTCGCGATGCGAGGCGGTGTGTGCTTGTAGATCTGCTGTTTTCACTACAATATTTATGGGGTGCCCTGAGACAAAAAAGTTTGGGAACCCTGCCCTATAGGGCAGT